>NC_056729.1:1816876865-1816929266 GCF_019279795.1 Protopterus annectens | reverse complement strand
TTTTTTTTTTTTTTTTTTTAAAAAGAAACCCCTGGAAAATTGATGTTTTCCCCAAAAAAGGGGCACCCTATAAGTATAGCAGGAAAAGAGAAACTTGTCAGTAATGCAAATAGCGCGCTCCGCTAATGCGATTCTCTCAAGTGTCATAACATAGTTAGGTAGGAGTTTGAATTCTGTAAATGCTCAGTGTGTGTGGTTGGGGGGGGTTAGTGTGTGTGCAATTCTGTTTGAAAGAAATGTCCCTTTTGGCAACTAGAAAAACACACTAAATGATGTACATTGCTCTTTCTAAAGACTGATGATGTCTGCACCCTATAAGTATAGCAGGAAAAGAGAAACCTCCCAGTAATGCAAATAGCGCGCTCCGCTACTGCGTTTCTTTCAAGTGTCATAACATAGTTAGGTAGGAGTTTCAATCCTGTAAATGCTCAGTGTGTGTGTGCAATTCTGTTTGAAAGAAATGTCCCTTTTGGCAACTAGAAAAACACACTAAATGATGTACATTCCTCTTTCTAAAGACTGATGATGTCAGCACCCTATAAGTATAGCAGGAGAAGAAAAACCTCCCAATAATGCAAATAGCATGCTCCGCTAATGCGTTTCTTTCAAGTGTCATAACATAGTTAGGTAGAAGTTTGAATCCTATAAATGCTCAGTGTGTGTGTTTGGAGGGGGTTAGTGTGTGTGTATTTCTGTTTGAAAGAAATGTCCCTTTTGGCAACTAGAAGAACACACTAAATGATGTACATTCTTCTTTCTAAAGACTGATTATGTCAGCACCCTATAAGTATAGCAGGAAAAGAGCAACCTCCCAGTAAAGCAAATAGCGCGCTCCGCTAGTGTGTTTCTCTTGAATGTCATAACATAGTTAGGTAGGAGTTTGAATCCTGTAAATGCTCAGTGTGTGTGTTTGAAGGGGGGGGTGTTAGTGTGTATGCAATTCTGTTTGAAAGAAATGTCCCTTTTGGCAACTTATAGGATGATGTCAGCACCCTATAAGTATAGCAGGAGAAGAGAAATCTCCTAGAGATGCAAATAGCGTTCTCCGCTAATGCATCTTTGTCAAGTGTCATAAGGTAGGTAGGGGTTTGAATCCTGAAAATGCTTAGTGTTTTCTGGGGGGCAGATGAGTGTGTGTGTGCAATTCTGTTTGAACACACTAAATGATGTACATTCTTGTTTCTAAAGACTGATTATGTCAGCACCCTATAAGTATAGCAGGAAAAGAAAAACCTCCCAGTAATGCAATTAGCGCTCCGCTACTGCGTTTCTCTCAAGTGCCATAACATAGTTAGGTAGGAGTTTGAATCATGTAAATGCTTAGTGTGTGTGTTTGGGGGGGTTAATGTATGTGCAATTCTGTTTGAAAGAAATGTACCTTTTGGCAACTAGAAGAACACACTAAATGATGTACATTCCTCTTTCTAAAGACTGATTATGTCAGCACCCTATAAGTATAGCAGGAAAAAAGAAGCCTCCCAGTAATGCAAATAGCGCGCTCCGCTAATGCGTTTTTCTCAAATGCCTTAACATAGTTAGGTAGGAGTTTGAATCCTGTAAATGCTCAGTGTGTGGTTGGGGGGGATTAGTGTGTGTGCAATTCTGTTTGAAAGAAATGTCCCTTTTGGCAACTAGAAGAACACACTAAATGATGTACATTCCTCTTTCTAAAGACTGATGATGTCAGCAACCTATAAGTATAGCAGGAGAAGGGAAACCTCCCAGTGATGCAAATAGCATGCTCCCCTAATGCATCTTTCTTAAGTGTCATAACTTTAGTTAGGTATGGGTTTGAATCCTAAAAAATGCTTAGTGTGTGTTTGGAGGGCAGGTGAGTGTGTTTGCAATTCTGTTTGAAACAAATGTCCCTTTTGGCAACTAGAAGAACACACTAAATGATGTACATTCCTCTTTCTAAAGACTGATTATGTCAGCACCCTATAAGTATAGTAGGAAAAGAGAAACTTGACAGTAATGCAAATAGCGCGCTCTGCTAATGCGATTCTCTCAAGTGTCATAACATAGTTAGGTAGGAGTTTGAATTCTGTAAATGCTCAGTGTGTGTGGTTGGGGGGGATTAGTGTGTGTGTAATTCTGTTTGAAAGTATAAGTATAGCAGGAGAAGAAAAACCTCCCAGTAATGCGAATAGTATGCTCCGCTAATTCATCTTTCTCAAGTGTCATAATTTAGTTAGGTAGGAGTTTGAATCCTGAAAATGCTTTGTGTGTTTTTGGAGGGCAGGTGAGTGTGTGTGCAATTCTGTTTGAAAGAAATGTCTCTTTTGACAACTGGAAGAACACATTAAATTATGTAGATTCGTCTTTCTAAAGACTGATTATGTCAGAACCCTATAAGTATAGCAGGAAACAAAAAAACTCCCAGTAATGCAAATAGCACACTCCACTAATGCTTTTCTCTCAAGTGTCATAACATAGTTACGTACGAGTTTGAATCCTGAAAATGCATAGTGTGTGTGTTTGGAGGGGGGGGGGGGTTAGAGTGTGTGCAATTCTGTTTGAAAGAACTGTCCCTTTTGGCAACTAGAAGAACACACTAAATGATTTACATTCCTCTTTCTAAAGATTGATGATGTCAGCGCCCTATAAGTATAGCAGGAGAGGAGAAACCTCCCAGTAATGCGAATAGCGTGCTCCGCTAATGCACCTTTTTCAAGTGTCATAACTTAGTTAGGTAGGGATTTGAATCCTGAAAATGCTCAGTTTGGGGGGGCAGGTGAGTGTCTGTGCAATTCTGTTTGAAAGAAATGTTCCTTTTGGCAACTAGAATAACACACTAAATGATGTACATTCCTCTTTCTAAAGACTGATTATGTCAGCACCCTATAAGTATAGCAGGAAAAGAGAAACCTCCCAATAATGCAAATAGCGTGCTCTGCTAATGCATTTCTTTCAAGTGTCATAACATAGTTAGGTAGGAGTTTGAATCTTGTAAATGCTCAGTGTGTGTGTTTGGAGGGGGTTAGTGTGTGTGCAATTCTGTTTGAAAGAAATGTCCCTTTTGGCAACTAGAAGAACACACTAAATGATGTACATTCCTCTTTCTAAAGACTGATGATGTGAGCACCCTATAAATATAGCAGGAGAAGAGAAACCTCCCAGTACTGCGAATAGCGTGCTCTGCTAATGCATCTTTGTCAAGTGTCATAACTTAGTTAGGTAGGGGGTTGAATCAAGAAAATGCTCAGTGTGTGTTTGGGGGGCAGGTGAGTTTGTGTGCAATTCTGTTTGAAAGAAATGTCCCTTTTGGCAACTAGAAGAACACACTAAATGATGTACATTCCTCTTTCTAAAGACTGATGATGCGAGCACCCTATAAGTATAGCAGGAGAAGAGACACCTCCCAGTAATGCGAATAGCATGCTCCGCTAATGCATCTTTCTTAAGTGTCATAAATTAGTTAGGTAGGGGGTTGAATCCAGAAAATGTTCAGTGTGTGTTTGGGGGCAGGTGAGTGTGTGTGCAATTCTGTTTGAAAGAAATGTCCCTTTTGGCAACTAGAAGAACACACTAAATGATGTACATTCCTCTTTCTAAAGACTGATGATGTCAGCACCCTATAAGTATAGCAGGAAAAACACACTAAATGATGTACATTCCTCTTTCTAAAGACTGATGATGTCAGCACCCTATAAGTATAGCAGGAAAAGATAAACCTCTCAGTAATGTGAATAGCATGTTCCGCTAATGAATCTTTTTCAAGTGTTATAATTTAGTTAGGTGGGGGTGTGAATCCTGAAAATGCTCAGTGTGTGCTTGGGGGGCAGGTAAGTGTGTGTGCAATTCTGTTTGAAAGAAATGTCCCTTTTGGCAACTAGAAGAACACACTAAATGATGCACATTCCTCTTTCTAAAGACCGATCATGCCAGCACCCTATAAGTATAGCAGGAAAAGAGAAACCTCCCAGTAATGTTAATAGCGCGCT
Source organism: Protopterus annectens (assembly GCF_019279795.1). Taxonomy (NCBI): domain Eukaryota; kingdom Metazoa; phylum Chordata; order Ceratodontiformes; family Protopteridae; genus Protopterus; species Protopterus annectens. Next base: position 1,816,925,322 of record NC_056729.1, on the reverse strand, counting down.
GCACTAATGTGTTTTTCTCAAGTGTCATAACATAGTTAAGTAGGAGTTTGAATTCTGTAAATGCTCAGTGTGTGTGTTTGGGGGGGTTGGTTAGTGTGTGTGTAATTCTGTTTGAAAGAAATGTCCCTTTTGGCAACTAGAAGAACACACTAAATGATGTACATTCCTCTTTCTAAAGACTGATGATGTCAGCACATTATAAGTATAGCAGGAGAAGAGAAACCTCCTAGTAATGCAAATAGCGTGCTCGTTATTGTACTTTTCTCAAGTGTCATAACTTAGTTAGGAAGGGGTTTGAATCCTGAAATTGCTCAGTGTGTGTTTGGGGGGCAGGTGAGTGTGTTTGCAATGCTGTTTGAAAGAAATACCCCTTTTGGCAACTAGAAGAACACAGTAAATGATGTACATTCCTCTTTCTAAAGACTGATGATGTCAGCACCCTATAAGTATAGCAGGAAAAGAGAAATCTCCCAGTAATGCAAATAGCACGCTCCGCTAATGCATTTCTCTCAAGTGTCATAACACAGTTAGGTAGGAATTTGAATTCTCTAAATGTGCAGTGTGTGTTTTTTTTGGGGGGGGTTAGTGTGTGTGCAATTCTGTTTGAAAGAAATGTCCCTTTTGGCAACTAGAAGAACACACTAAATGATGTACATTCCTCTTTCTAAAGACTGATTATGTCAGCACCCTATAAGTATAGCAGGATAAGAGAAGCCTCCCAGTAATGTGAACAGCATGCTCTGCTATTGCACTTTTCTCAAGTGTCATAACTTAGTTAGGTAGGGGTTTGAATCCTGAAAATGCTCAGTGTGTGTTTGGGGGGCAGGTGAGTGTGTGTGCAATGCTGTTTGAAAGAAATGCCCCTTTTGGCAACTAGAAGAACACACTAAATGATGTACATTCCTCTTTCTAAAGACTGATGATGTCAGCACCCTATAAGTATAGCAGGAAAAGATAAACTTCCCAGTAATGCGAATAGCGTGTTCTGCTAATGCATCTTTCTCAAGTGCTATAATTTAGTTAGGTAGGGGTTTGAATCCTGAAAATGCTCAGTGTGTATTTGGGGGGCAGGCGAGTGTGTGTGCAATTCTGTTTGAAAGAAATGTCCCTTTTGGCAACTAGAAGAACACACTAAATGATGTACATTCTTCTTTCTAAAGACTGATTATGTCAGCACCCTATAAGTATAGCAGAAAAAGAAAAACCTCCCAGTAATGCAAATAGCGCGCTCCCCTCATGCGTTGCTCTCAAGTGTCATAACATAGTTAGGTAGGAGTTTGAATCTTATACATACTCAGTGTGTGTGTGAGGGGGGGGTTAGTGTGTGTGCAATTCTGTTTGAAAGAAATGTCCCTTTTGGCAACTAGAAGAACACACTAAATGATGTACATTCCTCTTGCTAAAGACTGATGATGTCAGCACCCTATAAGTATAGCAGGAGAAAAAAAACCTACCATTAATGCAAATAGCTCGCTCCGCTAATGTGTTTTTCTCAAGTGCCATAACATAGTTAGGTACATGTTTAAATCCTGTAAATGCTCAGTGTGTGTGTTTGGGGGGCTTAGTGAGTGTGCAATTCTGTTTGAAAGAAATGTCCCTTTTGGCAACTAGAAGAACACACTAAATGATGTACACTCCTCTTGCTAAAGACTGATGATGTCAGCACCCTATAAGTATAGCAGGAGAAAAAAAACCTACCAGTAATACAAATAGCTCGCTCCGCTAATGCGTTTTTCTCAAGTGCCATAACATAGTTAGGTACATGTTTAAATCCTGTAAATGCTCAGAGTGAGTGTTTGGGTGGGGGGTTAGTGTGTGTGTGTATTTCTGTTTGAAAGAAATGTCCCTTTTGGCAACTAGAAGAACACACTAAATGATGTACATTCTTCTTTCTAAAGACTGATTATGTCAGCACCCTATAAGTATAGCAGGAAAAGAGAAATCTCCCAGTAATGCAAATAGCGCGCTTCGCTAATGCGTTTTTCTCAAGTGTCATAACATAGTTAGGTAGGAGTTTGAATCCTGTAAATGCTCAGTGTGTGTGTTTGGGGGGGGGTTAGTGTGTGTGCAATTCTGTTTGAAAGAAATGTCCCTTTTGGCAACTAGAAGAACACACTAAATGATGTACATTCCTCTTTCTAAAGACTGATGATGTCAGCACCCTATAAGTATAGCAGGAGAAGAAAAACCTCCCAGTAATGCGAATAGCGTGCTCTACTAATGCATCTTTCTCAAGTGTCATAACTTAGTTAGGTAGGGGTTTGAATCCTGAAAATGCTCAGTGTGTGTTTGGGGGGCAGGTGTGTGTGTGCAATTCTGTTTGAAAGAAATGTCCCTTTTGGCAACTAGAAGAACACACTAAATGATGTACATTCCTCTTTCTAAAGACTGATTATGTCAGCACCCTATAAGTATAGCAGGAAAAGAGAAACCTCCCAGTAATGCAAATAGCGTGCTCCGCTAATGCGTTTCTCTCAAGTGTCATAACATAGTTAGGTAGGAGTTTGAATCCTGTAAATGCTCAGTGTGTGTGTTTGGGGGGGGGGGGTTAGTGTGTGTGCAATTCTGTTTGAAAGAAATGTCCCTTTTGGCAACTAGAAGAACACACTAAATGATGTACATTCCTCTTTCTAAAGACTGATTATGTCAGCACCCTATAAGTATAGCAGGAAAAGAGAAACCTCCCAGTAATGCAAATAGCGCGCTCCGCTACTGCGTTTCTCTCAAGTGTCATAACATAGTTAGGTAGGAGTTTGAATCCTGTAAATGCTCAGTGTGTGTGTTTGGGGGTTTAGTGTGTGTGCAATTCTGTTTGAAAGAAATGTCCCTTTTGGCAACTAGAAGAACACACTAAATGATGTACATTCCTCTTTCTAAAGACTGATGATGTCAGCACCCTATAAGTATAGCAGGAGAAGAGAAACCTCCCAGTAATGTGAATAGCGTGCTCCGCTAATGCATCTTTCTCAAGTGTCATAACTTAGATAGGGATTTGAATCTTGAAAATGCTCAGTGTGTGTTTGGGGGGCAGGTGAGTGTGTGTGCAATTCTGTTTGAAAGAAATGTCCCTTTTGGCAACTAGAAGAACACACTAAATGATGTACATTCCTCTTTCTATAGACTGATTATGTCAGTGCCCTATAAGTATAGCAGGAAAAGCAAAACCTCCCAGTAATGCAAATAGTGCGCTCCGCTAATGCGTTTCTCTCAAGTGTCATGACATAGTTAGGTAGGAGTTTGAATCCAGTAAATGCTCAGTGTGTGTGTTTGGGGTGAGGGGTTAGTGTGTGTGCAATTCTGTTTGTAAGAAATGTCCCTTTTGCCAACTAGAAGAACACACTAAAGGATGTACATTCCTCTTTCCAAAGACTGATTATGTCAGCACTCTATAAATATAGCAGGAGAAGCGAAACCTCTCAGCAATGCAAATAGCATGCTCTGCTAATGCATCTTTCTCAAGTCTCATAACTTAGGTAGGGATTTAAATCCTGAAAATGCTCAGTGTGTGTTTGGGGAGCAGGTGAGTGTGTGTGCAATTCTGTTTGAAAGAAATGTCCCTTTTGGCAACTAGAAGAACACTCTAAATGATGTACATTCCTCTTTCTAAAGACTGATTATGTCAGCACTCTATAAGTATAGCAGGAAAAGAGAAACCTCCCAGTAATGCAGGTAGCGCACTCTGCTAATGCATTTTCTAAGTGTCATAACATCGTTCGTGTGTGTGTTTTGGGGGTGGGGATTAGTGTGTGTGCAATTCTGTTTGAAAGAAATGCCCCTTTTGGCAACTAGAAGAACACACTAAATGATGTACATTCTTCTTTCTAAAGACTGATTATGACAGCACCCTATAAGTATAGCAGGAAAAGAGAAACCTCTCAGTAATGCAAATAGTGCGCTCCGCTAATGCGTTTCTCTCAAGTGTCATTACATAGTTAGGTAGGAGTTTGAATCCTATAAATGTTCAGTGTGTGTGTTTGGGTGGGTGGGGGGGGTAGTGTGTGTGCAATTCTGTTTGAAAGAAATGTCCCTTTTGGCAACTAGAAGAACACACTAAATGATGTACATCCCTCTTTCTAAAGACTAATGATGTCAGCACCCTATAATTATAGCAGGAAAAGAGAAACCTTCCAGTAATGCGAATAGCGTGCTCCGCTAATGCATTTTTCTCAAGTGTCATAACTTAATTAGGTAAAGGTTTGAATCCTGAAAATACTCAGTGTGTGTTTGGGGAGCAGGTGAGTGTGTGTGCAATTCTGTTTGAAAGAAATGTCCCTATTGGCAACTAGAAGAACACACTAAATGATGTACATCTCTCTTTCTAAAGACTGATTATGTCAGCACCCTATAAGTATAGCAGGAAAAGAGAAACCTCCCAGTAATGCAAATAGTGTGCTCCGCTAATGGGTTTCTTTTCAGTGTCATAACATAGTTAGGTAGGAGTTTGAATCCTGTAAATACTCAGTGTGTGTGTTTGGGGGGTTAGTGTGTGTGCAATTCTGTTTGAAAGAAATGTCCCTTTTGGCAACTAGAAGAACACACTAAATGATGTACATTCCTCTTTCTAATGACTGATTATGTCAGTACCCTATAAGTATAGCAGGAAAAGAAAAACCTCCCCGTAATGCAAATAGTGCACTCCGCTAATGCGTTTCAAGTGTCATAACATAGTTAGATAGGAGTTTGAATCCTGTAAATGCTCAGTGTGTGTGTTTGGGGGGGGGTTAGTGTGTGTGCAATTCTGTTTGAAAGAAATGTCCCTTTTGGCAAGTAGAAGAACACACTAAATGATGTACATTCCTCTTTCTAAAGACTGATGATGTCAGCACCCTATAAGTATAGCAGGAGAAGGAAAACCTCCCAGTAAGGCGAATAGCGTGCTCCTTTAATGTGTTGTGCTAAATTGTCATAACATAGTTAGGTAGGGGATTGTCTCCTACAAATGCCATGTGTGTTTTTGTCACACAGTTTGTCCCTGTGTGTTGGGTGTTGCTCTTAATATTGTATGACATATAGCAGTAATTTCAAAGCACAAATGAGGTATGTGTGTGCCACATAGACATATGTACCTGTGACCTTAAATAGTTCCCATGTCTGAAGCCTGCCTCATGTGAATACATGGAATTGGCATTACACAACTTTGTCACTGTGGTTTTCTGTTCAGGGGCTGTGGTTGGTATGTGAATATACAGTGAGATTACTCTATGGTGTCATCTTACCAGTGAGGGATACACTTCTGATCTGGAGCATAGAGTGCACCTGTTGGTGATGATCAGGTGCAGCATGTTTTCCCCTCTTGTCGGAGTGGTAGTAAGTTGCTCCATAGTATTTGAGTGTATGGATTCTAGGAACCTTTCGCCTAGGGTGTTGGAGCTACAGTAATTCTCCCAGTCTGCATGGGTAAATGAAGCTGCCCAATATAATGTTGTTTGGAGACACCTTCATATATTCATGTGTTCTTAAGTAGGCCAAGTGGGTTACCTGGGTTTAGGAGGGTGGTCTGTAGCAGGCTATGAACTGGAAGTCAGTTTAACCCACTGTTAGTTGCACATGGATAGTCTGTGATGCATCACGCTGTGGCAACAACCTGGGGGTGTGGGTATCCTTGACATTTAATGAGACTCACCCTCCTGTGATTTTTTCGGATTTAATGAGACTCACCTTCCTGTCATAGTTAGTTCTGTGTTTTGGGGCTGTCAAGCATGGTATGAGGTGTAACCTGGTAGTGCTAGGGTGCTCTTGGGAGTCTTGAACCTGTTGTGTATTACTGCACAGATATCAACATCCTCCATGCAGAGTAGAGTTTGGACTACATGCATCTTGCAGTTTACATGTCTGGCATTGAGTATCATTACTTCCATTTTCTTATCCTTGTGCTACCTATGTAGGTGGCCTTCTGTTTACAGCCTTACCACCAGAATGCAAAGATGTGCAGACATTACACTATGGTAATTAATAGGGGTGTACCAAACAATACAATGACAATCATACTGTTACTGCATCAGGCATGCTGGGATATACCCACAATGATATCATTACACTGTACTGTTGACAACATGATAATATTACTACACTTCTATGTAGTCACCCTGTGCATCAGCACCATGTTAACCTGTTCCTGCATCAATGTCACAGATTGCAGGAGGTGGCACAGTTTCATCATATGCACAGGGTGTGTACTTGGTATGCCTGAGTCTGCCACTGATACAACCAATCGACATGTATGTGTGCGTGTGTTAGTGAGGGACAACAGTACAAGATGGGGCAATGTTGATGCAGTGTGTGCATGTATGTGTTAGCCCTAGGTGTTAGCATTATGCATGTGTGTATGCATGTACACAGTTCCACTTCGTGGCTGCCATATACGGGATGTTTGTGGACAGCCACAGACTGTACCTGCCAGGTCATACAGATCACTATCTCTGGCCATGGACACGGTACCTGTGCCTGGCAGGGGTGCTACGGACAGTATCAGGTACTAAGCCAGACTGGGTACTGTCATCAGAAGCAGTTGGTTGATGACTGGACACATGCCCCTGCTGGGACTGTCCAGAGTCACATGCACGTGGTCTCCTAGGGCGGTCAGATGACAGCACAGACCCAGCATTGCTGGAGCTGGTACTCGCACTATGTGAGCGACTGCGGGTTTGTTGTCATTTGCGATGACTGCCAGCTGCTTATGTTGCTGGCATACGTCCACATCGATGCCTCAACCGTCCTGCATTGCCCTGGCTCATGGACATGTAGTTGTGGAACAGATCTAATGTGTCCCCCCCAACGTCTATCAATGACCTCGGTGAAATTGCGGATGGCAGACGCAACGTCACGCATAGTGTCATTCATAGCAGTGCGATGTGCTCTAAGCTCCCTCAGACCCTGTCTGGTGTACCGTTCCATATGTGCCTGTGCCTGCATTACAGCATGGAACATAGCTGAGATTGAAAGACCTCTGTGGGCATGTCTGACAGGGGCAGTACGACCACGGATGCTCCCACGAGAACTCCTGGACATCTGCCTGTGTGGTACTATGTCAGGAATCTGGCCATGGCTGCTGTGAGAGGATGCATGTGCCACTGATACCACATAACCCTGGTCAATGCCCACTCTATGCTGTCCCTCACCTAAGGACAATGGTGACAATGGATGTATCGGCAGGATGACTGTGCGCATTGATGGGGTTGACTGCTGTGTACTGTTGATTGGCTGACCAACAACAGACCCTGTCACACCTCCTTGTGCCATTACACATGTATCATCATTATCACTATCCCCAGCAGTGGCTTCAGGTTCTCTGCTGCACACTACCAGAGCAACACCAGAACCTGTGAGAGGAAGACAGGAAACACAGTTTGCAATGTGTACACAATGTTACCACAGATGCACATGGGCACATGCACACATGGGGCACATGCACACATGCACACATGCACACATGGGCACATGCACACATGCACACATGGGCACATGCACACATGGGCACATGGGCACATGCACACATGGGCACATGCACACATACACACATGCACACATGGGCAAATGCACACATGCACGCATGCACATATGCACACATGGGCACATGCACACATGCACACATGAGCACAAGAGCACATGCACACTCCTCAGTACATGAAATACAAACACACAGACACAAACACACCTGCAATCAAACACATAGCAATACTGTTTGAGGTTATTATTACTATTATTATCATTAGTATTAAAAGTATTGTTATTACACACTCACCAGCATGGATTGGCTTACTTGCCATTACTCCAGAGGGACCTGCACAAATAAGACATTTATTGTGAGTGGGCACAACTGTGCCATTGATACTGTGAATATGATACAGTACAGTAGTACAAATAGTTGGCTTTCACAGGTCTACTGCTGATATTGAGACTATCAATCTTGCACAATAATTTCCAGGATAACAGCTACAAACACAGTACACATCTCACACATGCATAAACTACCAGTGCAGAGAACAGTCAACTATAGATATGGCATGTTACCTGCACACTCCACGTCCACATGCTGGGTGGCTCCAGCCTCCATCATTACACACATCTGTGGATGTTGTTGTTGTTGTTGGGCTGGAGCCACAACACTTAGGAGGAGCTCCTCCAGTCTGGTGAGGGGGGGGTGTACAGGTGCCTCACCACCTGTGGCAAGCTGTTGCCTGTGGATATCAGACGCACACTGACGGACATTTCTAATTAAATCACTGCAGTGATGGCATATCTGCTCATATGTCCAGTTATGCATGCCTATGTCATTTATCTGACAGACAAGGTCTTGCCACAGTGCAGCCCTCTCCTGCTGGTTCTGGCTGGTACAGGAAAAGAGTGTTGCAAAATCCCGCACCAGGCTCTGGTGTATCTCCTCATCCTCTGCAGCAGAATAGGTGGGGTTGTGCTGATGCACCATCGCCCTGGAAGGAAAAGAAAAATATGTGAGCAAGTAATATGGCACACATAATACTCTACTGTAGTGATATCACTGAATTGACATATATAGCATCTGTCTGTCTGTCAGGGGATGCACATGTAAACGACCACATATCAGTGCTCAGCCAACATCTGTGTGACACTGCCTGCCACACTCCATACAACAAAGTAGTATACACCAGCAGTCGGAACACTGTTTGAGGTCCAATGCACAACCTCACACTGGGGGTATGTATCAAGGTAATGGATGGGGAACATTGTCATCCCATGCAATGCATAGTTAAAAGTTCAATGGTAATGCACCCTAGTCTTTGTGGCCATACCCCTACCTACACCGAAGTCATATACAGTGACCCACAGCATAACATATGGCAATGTAGTATGTTTTTTGATGGTTGGCTTCTCTCTCTCTCTCTCTCTCTGTCTCTCTCTCTCTCTCTCTCTCCCTCTCCCTCCCTCTCTCCCTCCCTCCCTCTCTCTCTCTCTCTCTTTCTCCCTCCCTCTCTCCCTCCCTCTCTCTCTCTCTCTCTCTCTCTTTCAGATTTTCAAGAAGGGGACCATGCTGGTATGCTATGGACACTGTTCTGTGAGTGTAAAGGTTGATATGTCTCTCATATTTAAGGCTGTGTTGTAGGCACTGAAATGCATGTTGTACTGAAACCTGACTGTTGCTTCTTCCAGTTCATTCTTCTCAGTGTGTATGTTAACTGACACCTAATAATACTAATACTTTTTAAATGGGAGTATGTGCTTTCATGTGGGACTTGCGGATTAACTGGTATACAGCAGTAGCTACTGCAATTTGTTGCTATGGCTTCACTATTTAGCCTTTGACTTCACTCCTTGAAGGCCTGCTAGGTGTCTTTACTGGAATGTGTTGCTATGGCTTTCCTATTTTCCATTTACTTCACTCCTTGTAATGCTTGACATATTTCTTTCAGCAGCAATTCCTTATATGTTTGGTGTGGTTTGGTGGTACTGCATGCAGCCTGGTAAGGCCAAGACATTGGGTTTGACACCTACAAGGGTATTTTATTTTGCTGCTGAGCAGTAGTGGGGCCTTGTACTTTATACTAACAGTTATGGATATCTGGCACATGCAGCGCTTGTAAACTGCTATACTGTCCTTACTGTATTAGTTGGCTACATCCTTTAATATTTCTGGGTTGTACTGCTACATGAGGGTGTGCTTGTGGAAGCAATTCTACAGCTATTCACAGAGTGTGTGAGAGCAGCCAGAATGATATGCCTGTGAATTTCTGACACTTGCAGGCTTCAGCTACTCTCAGTTGTATATTTTAGCAGCCTCAGGGAATGGTACATATCAGTGGGATACACCCGTGATATATTTCAGATATTCTGCAGTTGTGACTGTGGGGTATTTTGAGCATATGTATTACTACACCATTTCTGACATGCAAGTAGTGCATACTTTAAGTAATTGACAGTTACCATTACGTGGGATTCCACACCTTTCTGCCTACTGTTCATAATTCTCAACTGTACAGATTTTTGCAGAATGTCCAGATGTTTGCCTCATATTTTTGGTGTGTTCCTCCTAAAATCTGTAACTTTCTGGTAAATAGCTAAGGACTGCAGTCATTAAATAATGACAAACAATTCAGTTTCAAAATCCACATCCCTCAGAAATTTCATGCTAATGCAAAACCTATTATTCTATCAACTTTCTAAGTTTGTGAGAACAATATTTAAAATCCATCCTTATTTGTACCCCCATCATTTTAAGCTTTGTCCACATCTTTTGCTCTAAGAGGTTGAGAAGTATGCTACTGTTAGTACATTTCACAGGGAGTCAGTGGGGCATAGTTAACATTTGTTTGCAAATCAGTAAAATCCCTGTAAATCACTCACAGTTGGGAGGTCTGGCGTCTGACCTATTCAAATATGGCGGTGTTTATACTGTGCTGATAGTGTGTGTGGTTTGCAAGGTGCTACTGTCACATTATTACCTACTAGCATGGCTGTTTCTCTTATCACACTAATGTAATGCAATTCCACAAGAATTGCCAGTAAAGATACAAGAAAAGCTTTGTGTAATAGCCTTCCTATATTCCCTGTACATTCAGTCCTACTATTTCATGATATATTGCTTTCAGCACAAAGTTCTTGTATATCAGGCATGGCTTAGTGGAAAGTCATGCAGATTAGTGTTTCCAAGGTCTTGGGTACGAGACTGACAGAGGGATTTTATTTTGTTGCTGAGCAGACTACAGGCCTTGTCATTCAGAGTGACTAAGGCACTTTTAAGCAGTTGTAAGTGAGTTAGCACTGGTTTGCGTGGAGTTCACGCATGCGCAGTGGCGCTTAGCTTCACGCACACATGCTTAGCTAAGTGCACACAAGTGCACACCCACTTACAACTGCTTAAAAGTGCTTACTCTTGCGCACACCCGCACTAATTTCTTTGAAAGAAAAGAAAATGGGGAGATAGGAAAGTGGTGAAAAAGGGGGCACAAAGAGGGTAGGACAGTAGGGAAAACAAGTTTGGGATTTGCAGGAAGGATGTAGGAAAGGCCCATAGCTGCCCATTTCTTTATCAGCAACAGCTGTGCATACGTGTGTAATTTGGTGTGAAATTTGAAACCTTAGACCACTGAGAGAGGGGTGAGGACAACAAAATATGTTGTACAGCCAGTTGTAATTACCAGTTGACATGTCCAGCAGACATGTCTGCAAAATGGGCAGCTATGTATGGGGCGTAATTTTTTTGCGGGAACAGAGTGCCCTTTTTTTTTTTTAGGTGAGAGTGGAATGTGAGGTACAGGAAATAGGTATATTTGGGGAGGTAGGTAGGGGAGGTTAACAGACAAGACAAACAAGATGCAAACAGGGGTGGAGTATGACACATGGGGGGGAAACAATTGACAGGGACAGATGTTTGGATATCGCGAGCCCATGAGCCCACAGATGGCAACAGTGGAACTGAGATCCCCACCCATGGGCAGTTGCCACTGTGCCTTCATGGCCCAGGACAGGGCTGTGCTGGGGGCTCTGTAGAATGGGCAGCAGGCACGCCCATGAGTTGTGCCACCCGTGCCTCAAGCTGGCATAGGGGTTCAAGCACAGAGTGCCTGATCTCGCTACGCACCGCAGACCGGACACTTTGGAGGGTGAGGGGACGGCCTCCTCTGGCCACGCTTGCAGAGGGGGGATGAGCCCCATCCCCTGCAGTGCTTCCACCCGAAGGTGGCACAGGGCCACCGGAGGAGGTTCCGGCCTGGCCACTAGTGCCTGGTGCACTCGCCAGCTGAGGTGGGAGAGGTAGGTCTGCTGGAACCCGCATTCCCTGTTGTCCTATGTTTAGCAATATTTTATGACATTTTGGGTTAGTAACAAACAATACTATTCAAAATTAGTTGTAACAGGATGCATCAGTATTCCCATTAACCAAACACCCATGAATTCCAAACACTGAACAGCAAGCATAACACATGCATATTTTGAACAACAGTACACAATCCAACAGCATGCAGGGTTGATTGATGGCAACAGGCCATCAGGTTTTGATATGTGAACAGGGCACATGCAACAACGTACATGCAAATATGTATGAACCAACAGGACAAATGTCCATAGGAATTAATTGTGAATACACATACCCATTTGGTGTGGAATGGATTATTTGTGAATATAAGGTAGGGTGAAGTAATATTTCATTAACATCTTCAACTACCTATACATATGCTATACATTTCTAGTAGCTGCAGATATATATACCCTACAGGTCTTAGTACAGTTTCCTATATGTAACCTTAGGAATGTTGGTGATAGGAATGTTACTGCTACATTAATATACATTGCATTTTTATTCATACACGTTCATATCTGGCTGTGTTCAGGTACAGCATCCTGCTACATTTGATTTATATGGCTCTAGACAACTGTGGCTGTTCAGTATTTCATACAACCATACTATCTCCATATTGCAAGGGCACAGCAACATATCCAAATTGTGGGACAGACATTCCAGCTTCAGTACTTTATTACACACATTTCACTCTTTGGTTGTGGCTGTCTCATTCATTTCATTATGTACTGACTGCAGTATACTTTATTCAAGAGTTATTACAACTTTCTTGGTAGATTCATACCTCTTTCTCACATTCTCACTTGTTTCATTTTTACAATTCAAGATGGTACTTAATTCTAGGCTTTATTAACATGTCTTACTTGGTTACAACAATCCTTTCTAACAGACTCACTTGTGTCGTGTGGCAGATTTTAAAAGTGGATGTATTTCACACATGCGTATTGTCTTTAGCTTGTTTACCAGTAATTTTCAGCCTGCAGCAGGTTATCTGCTATTACAATACAGGTGGAAAATCTCTTTTTCAGACTTGTTTAATTTTTATTTCTGGATTACAGGCTGCATCCCTTATCTAATCACACAGTACTAGCAGAATATTTCTTCTAGTGTTATTTGAATTTTATTAATATGTAACTACACTGAACTCTTTTACAAGCTGTCTCACTTATATTGTATAATAATTACAGAAAAATAATTACTAACCTGCCTGGTGGCGCAACCACACCAGCCTATCACCATAGGCTCGCCGATTCACAGAACGCACACCTGCAGCTGTAATATAAATGAAGCAATATTGGAACATACATCTCCATAATATCAGCTAAGATAATTTCTTACATACATAATTACATGGATACTTACCCAGTAGTGGGGCGTTGGGCATTTGCCGAGCCTCCTGGATCCAACGGTTCAGTTGGTCCTACTTTCATCTCTTCAGGTCTGCATGGTGGTGACGGACCTGTTCACCAGTCCTTGGTATGCCTGTGGCACTGGTGAGATCATGTGCCAACTGGTTCCATGCCTCAGCCTTGTACGCTCCCCACAGAACTTGGCCCTGCATGAGTTGAGACTCATGATCATGGACAAGGAGCCAAACCATATATTTGGACTCCTCAACACCCCACCTCTGTGCTCAGAAGTGACTGCCCTCTCCTACACCTGCCATCCTGACTGCAAATAGGTTCCGCAATCAGTTATGCTGTGTATTCCCGCCTATGGGGCTTATATATGCCGTTTTTCCCACACTTATCTGTGATTGGCCATTTTGGAAATGTATCAGCTTAAAGAAACCTGCTTTGTCATGCTTCTATTTCCATTCATTCCTATATATATATATATATATATATATATATATATATATATATATATATATATATATATATATATATATATATATATATATATATATATATATATATGCTAATACTACATTCTTCATTACAACTGTCATGGCTTAGTGGTTCAGTACTTTGACTATGGTGCATGCTATCCTGGGTTCGAGCCTGGGCATTGCTCTTTTTTATTTTATGACTGTCTAGACAGGCTAGGAGGTGTGTCTGTGTAAAGGTGGCTTTGATACATCTTGCCCTACGTTGCCCACCAGTAAGCTTGTTGGCGCGATGCACAGCTCCGCGCAAACGGGTTACACTGGTTTACGCATCATTTGGCTATGAGCACGCATATTACGCTCAGCTCAGCCACGGGCACACAGTTTCAGTGTGTTAGAGTGCTGCTCAACTCTGGGCACTCATATTATACCTGTTAAACCAATGCTCACCTGCGGGCAGTCATACTCAGCTTATTAGAGTGTAGCTCAGCTGTGGGCACTTATAAAATTATTTTTTTTTATTGTATCACATTTCTTCAAAAATACACGGCCCATTTCATTACATTTTACTTAAATTATAGTTATATATATGTACATGTATGTCAGGCGATTGTTTCGTGCTTATTTCACTAAAAATAGAAAATTATGTTCTTGGGGCTCGGACCATGACTACCTCCTCTTTGGCCGACGTCTCTACCGCTATGCTATTGCTACTTGGCTTAATTTGCATATTTAGATCTTATATGCTTTTCAATTACTACTAACTGTGGCTGAGCGAAGGGCTCACCCGTGCAAATGAGCGCAATTATGGGCAAACATTTTTGAAATAAAAAAAAAAATTAAACTGTTAATTTTTACGTTTTACTTTACAGTTGGGTGGGTTTATAGTCTGTGGGTGTGTGTGTGGTGTTGTGTTTATTGACATTTCCGCGGACTCGCTCGTGGGAGTTTCCTTTCAGGACTGTGACTCTTCTGGGGGCATGTCCCTTTGCAGGACTCGCCGTGCGGACACGCCCCCTACTTTCCTACACGGACCGTGTTAGCCTAGGGTGTGAGTCAGCATGCCCTCATGAATATGCATGGCATGCTGACGTCACACCGTTTAAATGCAGCCTCCGTGTAAGACTTGTTAACTCTTACACGGAGGTTTCGTGAATCCTGCCCACTGTCTTTTCCCTGCAAATAAATTACCGTCTTGTTTGGCTTCTACTTCTTCTCACTTCCTTATAATTAAGACTCATTTGGGTGTATCTATTTCACCTCTCTGTTATTAATGTTTTTTTCTCTTCTCTGTTTAATCCTACAAGTCCTAAACATTCATACTTCTGGTGTATTTGTTATGTTAATACAAAAACAATGATAATTTTCCTGATCTTTTGCATAAAACTTTTGAACTCTGTTATCTTAATTTTTCTCTGTTTTGTATTTGCTCATTTGTTTATTGCATATATGTCTATCATTATATCATGTCGATATTTCTTGTATAGTTAACATATTGTATTGTATTTTTGTGGAGCTTCTCTCCTCGGGTCTCCACTGAAAATGGTTCATTGGCCCAGTTGGACTAACCTGGTCAACAAAAGACAAATAATTAAATAAATAAATACTTTGGAATCTGTTATGTTGTTACTACATTGGAACCTGTGACACTGATACTACTTTGGAATTTGTTACATTGTTAATATGCTGAATCGTATGACATTACTACTAACTGGGAACCTCTTACAGTGTTACTATTTTAGAACCTATGCCAACGATACTACTTTAGAACCTGTTACATCGTTACTACTTTGTAACCTATGACATTGATACTACTTTGGAACTCTGAAACATTAAATTGTATTTGATAATTCCTGACTGATTTGTATTGTAATATTTTAACTCATAGTAAGATGGTTATTAGGTAAGATGTGTTTGTGTATAACTATGAAATATTTTATTTGACACATCTTTTACCTGATTATCATATTAACTTAACTATGGGCAGGATTCACAAAACCTCCATGTAAGAGTTAACATGTTTTACACGGAGGCTGTAGTTAAACGTTATGACATCAGCATGCCATGCATATTCATGAGGGCATGCTGAATCACACCCTAGGCTAACACGGTCCATGTAGGAAAGTAGGGGGCGTGTCCGAATGCCGAGTTCTGAAAAGGGACACGCCCCCAGAAGAGTCAGAGTCCTGAAAGTAAACTCCCATGAGCGAGTCTGCGGAAATGTCAAGAAACACACCACACATGCCCCCACAGACTATAAACCCAACTGTAATGTAAAACGTAAAAATAACAGTTTAATTTTTTTTTTTATAATTTCAAAAATGTTTGCCCGTAGTTGCGTTTGTTTGCGTGGGTATGCCCTCCGCTCAGCCACAGTTAGCAGTCATTGAAAAGCATATAAGATCTAAATATGCAAACTAAGCCAAGTAGCAATAGCGTAGCAGTAGAGACGTTAGCCAAAGGGGAGGTAGTCACGGTTTGAGCCCCAACAATATCATTTTCTATTTTTAGTTAAATAAGCATGAAACAATCCCCTGACATATAACTATAATTTAAGTAAAATGTTATGAAATGGGCCATGTATTTTTGAAGAAATCCCACACAATAAAATTAAAACAATTTTATAAGTACCCATAGCTGAGCAGCGCTCTAACAAGCTGAGTATGACTGCCCGCAGGTGAAAGCGGTTTAACAGGTGTAATATGAGTGCCCGGAGTTGAGCAGTGCTTTAACATGCTTAAAATGGGTGCCTGTAGCTGAGAAACACCACACACCATAATATGCATGCTCATAGCCAAATAACACGTTACCCAGAGTAAGCTTTTTGCGTGGAGCTGCGCAGTGTCCCAACCGGCTTACCGGCGGGCAACGTTGAGCAAGTTGTATCAAAACTGCCTTTACACAGACACACCTCCTAGCCTGTCTAGACAGTAGTAAAATTAAAAAAAAGCAATGGCCAGGATCGAACCCAGGATACTGTGCACCATAGTCAAAGTACTAAACCACTAAGCCA
This sequence comes from Protopterus annectens, assembly GCF_019279795.1. Classification (NCBI taxonomy): domain Eukaryota; kingdom Metazoa; phylum Chordata; order Ceratodontiformes; family Protopteridae; genus Protopterus; species Protopterus annectens. The sequence goes on along the minus strand of NC_056729.1, from coordinate 1,816,908,708 downwards.
TGACAGCTGTACTGCTAAATGCAGTATTAGCATATATATAGGAATGAATGGAAATGGAAGCATGACAAAGCAGGTTTTTTTTAAGCTGATACATTTCCAAAATGGCCAATCACAGATAAGTGTGGGAAAACCAGCATATATAAGCCCCATAGGCGGGAATACACAGCATGACTGATTGTGGAACCCATTTGCAGTCAGGATGGCAGGTGTAGGAGAGGGCAGTCACTTCCGAGCACAGAGGTGGGGTGTTGAGGAGTCCAAATATATGGTTTGGCTCCTAGTCCACGATCATGAGGCTCAACTCATGCAGGGCCATGTTCACTGGGGTGCGTACAAGGCAGAGACATGGAACCAGTTGGCACATGATCTCACCAGAGCCACAGGCATACCAAGGACTGATGAATAGGTCCATCACCACCATGCAGACCTGAAGAGACGTAAGCAGGACCAACTGAACCGTTGGATCCAGGAGGCCCGGCAAATGCCCAACACCCCACTACTAAGTATCCATGTAATTAAGTATGCAAGAAATTATCCTAGCCGATATTATGGAGATGTATGTTCCAATATTACTTCATTTATATTACAGCTGCAGGTGTGCGTTCTGTGAATCGGCGAGCCTATGATGATAGGCTGGTGCAGTTGCGCCACCAGGCAGGTTAGTAATTATTTTGCTGGAATTGTTATAGAATATAAGTGAGACAGCTTGTAAAAGAGTTCAGTGTTGTTACATATTAATAAAGTTCAAATAAGCCTAGAAGAAAGATTCTGCTAGTACTGTATGATTAGATAAGTGATGCAGTCTGTAATCCAGAAATAAACATTAAACAAGTCTGAAATAGAGATTTTCCACCTGTACTGTAATATCAAATAACTGCTTCAACCTGAAAATTACTGGTAAACAATCTACAGAGGATAGACATGTGTCAAATACATCCCCTTTTAAAATCTGCCATATGAAATAAGTAAGTCTGTTGGAAAGGATTGTTGTAACAAGTAAGAAATGTTAATAACGCCTAGAATTCAGTGCCATCATGAATTGTAAAAATAAAACAAGTGAGAGTGTGAGAAAGAAGTATGAATCAACCAAGAAAGCTGTAATAAGTCTGGAATAAAGTTATACTGCAGTCAGTACATTATGAAATGAATGAGACAGCCACAACCAAAGAGTGAAATGGGTGTAATAAAGTACTGAAGCTGGAATGTGTCTGTCCCACAATTTTGATATGTTGCTGTACCCTTGCAATATGGAGATAATATGGTTGTATGAAATACTGAACATCCACAGTTGTCTAGACCCATATAAATCAAATGTAGCAGGATGCTGTACCTGAACACAGCCAGATATGAACATGTATGGATAAAAATGGAATGTACATTAATGTAGCAGTAACATTCCCATCACTAACATTCCTAAGATTACATATAGGAAACTGTACTAAGACATGTGGGGTATATATATCTGCAGCTACTAGAAATGTACAGCATATGTATAGGTAGTTTAAGTTGTTAATGTAATATTTCTTCACCCTACCCTATTTCACAAATAATGCCATTCCACACCAAACTGGGTATGTGTATTCACAATTATTTCCCATGGACATTTGCCCTGTTGGTTCATACATATCTGCATGCACATTGATGCATGTGCCCTGTTCACATATCCAAACCTGATGGCCTGTTGCCATCAATCAACCCTGCATGCTGTTGGATTGTGTACTGTTGTTCGAAATATGCATGTGTTATGCTTGCTGTTCAATGTTTGGAATTCATGGTTGTTTGGTTAATGGGAATACTGATGCATGCTGTTACAACTAATTTGGAATGGTGTTGTTTGTTACTAACCCAAAATGTCATAAAATACTGCTAAACATAGTACAACAGGGAAGGCGAGTTCCAGCAGACCCACCTCTCCCACCTCAGCTGGCAAGTGCACCTGGCACTAGTGCCCAGGCCGGAACCTCCTCTGGTGGCCCTGTGCCACCTTCGGGTGGAAGCACTGCAGGGGATGGGGCTCATCCCCCCTCTGCAAGCATGGCCGGAGAAGAACGTCCACTCACCCTCCAAAGTGTCTGGTCTGTGGTGCGTAGAGAGCTCAGGCATTCTGTGCTTGAACCCCTACGTCAGCTTGGGGCACGGATGGTGCAACTCACGGGTGTGCCTGCCCATCCTATACAGCCCCCAGCACAGCCTCATCCTGGGCAGTGAAGGAGTAGTGGTAACTGCCCATGGGTGGGGACCTCAGTTCTACTGTTGCGATCTGTGGGCTCATGGGCTCGCGATATCCAAACATCCATCCCAGTCAATTGTGTTTAGCCCCCACATGTGTCATACTCCGCCCCTGTATGCATCTTGTTTGTCTTGTCTGTTAACCTCCCCAACCTACCTCCCCAAATATATCTACTTCCTGTACCTCACATTCCACTCTCACCTGAAAAAAAAAATAAAAAAGGGCACTCTGTTCCCACAAAAAAATTACGCCCCATACATAGCTGCCCATTTTGCAGACATGTCCGCTGGACATGTCAACTGGTAATTACAACTGGCTGTACAACATATTTTGTTGTCCTCACCCCTCTCTCAGGGGTGGAAGGTTTCAAATTTCACACCAAATTACACACATATGCACAGCTGTTGCTGATAAAGAAATGGGCAGCTATGGGCCTTTCCTACATCCTTCCTGCAAATCCCAAGCTTGTTTTCCTACTGTCCTACCCTCTTTCTGCCCCCTTTTTCACCACTGTCCTATCTCCCCATTTTCTTTTCTTTAAAAGAAATTAGCATGGGTGTGCGCGAGAGTAAGCACTTTTAAGCAGTAGTCAGTGGGTGTGCGCTTGTGTACGCTTAGCTAAGCGTGTGTGCGCAAAGCTAAACGACACTGCGCATGTGTGATCACCACACAAACCAGCGCAAACCTGCTTACAACTGCTTAAAAGTGCCTTAGTCACTCTGAATGACAAGGCCTGTAGTCTGCTCAACAGGAAAATAAAATTCCCGTGTCAGTCTCGAACCCAGGACCTTGGAAACACTAGTCTGCATAACTTACCACTAAGCCATGACTGACATACAAGAGCTTTGTGCTGAAAGCAATATATCATGAAATAGAAGGACTGGATGTAAAGGGAATATAGGAATGCTAATACATAAAGCTCGTTTCTTGTATCTTTACTGGCAATTCTTGTGGAATTGCATTACATTAGTGTGATAAGAGAAACAGCCATGCTAGTAGGTAATAATGTGACAGTAGCACCTTGCAAACCCCACACAGTATCAGAGCAGGATAAACACCGCCATATTTGAATAGGTAAGAGGCCAGACCTCCCAACTGTGACTAATTTACAGGGATGTCCCTGATTTGCAAACAAATGTTAACTGTGCCCCACTGACTCCCTGTGAAATGTACTAACAGTAGGCAGAAAGGTGGGAATCCCACGTAATGGTAACTGTCAATAAGTTAAAGTATACACTACTTGCATGTCAGAAATGGTGTAGTAATACATATGCTCAAAATACCCCACAGTCACAAGTGCAGAATATCTGAAATATATCACGGGTGTATCCCACTGATATGTACCATTCCCTGAGGCTGCTCAAATATACACCTGAGAGTATCTGAGGCCTGCAAGTGTCAGAAACGCACAGGCATATCAGCCTGTCCGCTGTTACACACTCTGTGAGTAGCTGTAGAATTGCTTCCACAAGCGCACCCTCATGTAGGAGTACAACCCAGAAATATCAAAGGATGTAGCCATCTAATAAACTAAGGACAGTATAGCAGTTTACAAGCACTGCATGTGCCTGATATTCATAACTGTTAGTACAAAGTACAAGGCCCCACTACTGCTCAGCAGCAAAATAAGATACCCTAGTAGGTGTCAAACCCCACACCTTGGCATCACCAGACTGCATACAGTAACACCAAACCACACCAAACATATAAGAAATTGCTGCTGAAAGAAATATATCATGCATTACAAGAAGTGAATGTAAATGGAAAATAGGAAAGCCATAGCAACACATTCCAGTAAAGACAAATAGCAGGCCTTCAAGGAGTGAATGTAAAGGCTAAATAGTGAAGCCATAGCAAGAAATTGCAAGAGCTACTGTTGTATACCAGTTAATCCACAAGTCCCACAGGAAAGTACATACTCCCCATGTAAACGGTATTAGTATTATTAGGTGTGAGTTAACATACACACTGAGAAGAATGAACTGGAAGAAGCAACAGTCAGGTTTCAGTACAACATGCATTTCAGTGCCTACAACACAGCCTTAGATATGAGAGACATACCAACCATTTAACTCACAGAACAGTGTCCACAGCAAACCAGCACGGTCCCCACCTTGAAAAACTGAAAGGGCTACACCTACCTAACCTAACATTTTATAGCACTGTCCTGAAATCACAGTGAGAACTGCAATTACCACACAGCAGGCTGCATGCAATTAGTAAATGCTGGCTAACAACTGCTGCAGAGGCCATCACATGCACATGTGCAGATACCTACAAAAGCAGCCTGTACTCCCAGTCCACACATGCAATAATATCATTGCAGCAACTGGAGGGAGAGAGAGAGAGGCAGAGAGAGTGAGAGAGAGAGAGAGACCAAAAAAAAAAATCAAGACAGCAGCAAGGCAGCCAGCCAGCAGCAAGCCATCCAGCAGCAAGGCAGCCAGCCAACAGCAAGCCAGCCAGCCAGCCAGCCAGCAGCAAGCCATCCAGCAGCAAGGCAGCCAGCCAACAGCAAGCCAGCCAGCCAGCCAGCCAGCAGCAAGCCATCCAGCAGCAAGGCAGCCAGCCAGCCAGCCAGCAGCAAGCCATCCAGCAGCAAGGCAGCCAGCCAGCAGCAAGCCAGCCAGCAGCAAGGCAGTCAGCCAGCAGCAAGCCATCCAGCAGCAAGGCAGCCAGCCAGCAGCAAGCCATCCAGCAGCAAGGCAGCAAGCCATCCAGCAGCAAGGCAGCCAGCCAGCAGCAAGCCATCCAGCAGCAAGGCAGGCAGCCAGCAGCAAGCCATCCAGCAGCAAGGCAGCCAGCCAGCAGCAAGCCATCCAGCAGCAAGGCAGGCAGCCAGCAGCAAGACAGCCAGCAACAAGGCAGCCAGCCAGCAGCAAGCCATCCAGCAGAAAGGCAGCCAGCCAGCAGCAAGCCATCCAGCAGCAAGGCAGCAAGCCAGCCAGCAGCAAGGCAGCCAGCCAGCAGCAAGCCATCCAGCAGCAAGGCAGCCAGCCAGCAGCAAGCCATCCAGCAGCAAGCCAGCCAGCAGCAAGCCATCCAAAAAAGCTGTCAGAAACAAAGGTAATGTAAACAACATAATCTAATAATCTACATACTGTGAACCCTCCATATGTGTTAGCAGTCTGTATCTATATGTATATGAAGATGTGCATAGGACAAGGGACATACTGCAACTGTTAGTGAAGGCTGGACATACATATGTAGTTGAAGGTTGCTATGTGCACATATCAATGTAGGTTGCAGTACAACGTACAGTGTACAATGTAGGTTGTACAGTAATGGATGTTTAGAAGTATGTTAGTGTGTGTATTTGTATGTGTAAATATATATATATATATATATATATATATATATATATATATATATATATACACATATATGTGTACATAGATAGGTATGTATAAATAGATAGACATATATAGAAAGATAGATTGAATATGTATATACATATATATGCAATAGACACATACATATATAGATATATATAGATACATACACATATACAGACATATATGAATGTCTAGAGATATGTATGTATATGAATATCTCTCTCTCCCTCTCTCTCTCTATATATCTATATATATATATATATATATATATATATATATATATATATACTGAGAGAGGCACATGTGTGCAGATGTGTTGCAACAGGTGCCTGGTGACAAAGGCATGGACTTAACACCAGTGTGGATACTGGAGTACCATACCCCATTCCAAAACACTTTAACCACTAACCACCACATAGGTGGTTGCCTGCCTACTACTGGATGTGTCAGAAGGGAACATGGGAAACAAGTGTACAATAGCCACCCCTTTGATATTCACAGTGACACACTAGTCTTGTAATCCCTGTACATGGTACGTGTCATCACAAATGATGTGTCAGCTAGGGAAATGTAGGTCACTGTACCCCTGTACACCTCACAATGTCCTACACGGTATGTACCTCCCATGACAACTACAGCAAGGGAGAAGGACACAGACATACCTAACAAACAGTGATAATGCCCTCAAACACATTACCTATGCAGAGTGACTGACAAAACCACAGATAGAGTGCCTTTCATACTACCTACACAGAGGTTACCACTGCTGGATATACAGAGTTATGTCACACCCATACCAGTTGTCCAATCACCATGGTAACACCTCACACTCTGTCCAGCCTAAATGATCTATGGCCCTCATTCTTGGCACTGCAATAAAGAGCACATGCTGGAGGTACAGGTTCCTATCCACAAATAAGCCATACCCTGGAGTAAACCACCCAGCATTAACAAGCAAGGCTCCTTATTAGTAGATGTCAGACATACCCCTGATGAATGTTATGCAGATTGGTAGTATGCCATATGAGTCACCTCTGTGTAACTGTTTGACAGGAGCAAGTACAATCACATTACGTGTCCCAAGGGGGGCAGGGTAGCATAACACTATGCTGCCGTAGGCCCAGGGCCAATAGCATAGTACCTACCTATGACACAATACACACACACACACACACACACACACACACACACACACACACACACACACACACACGTACTCATTGCAATACCAACTATGTGAGGTGGAATGAGTGTGCCACTGACTGTGTGCAAGGTCTGTAATGGTGTGATTGCTCAGCATGACTTTCTGTCTGTCATGGTAGTGTGTGTCCTCGGTGTGAGGCCAGGGAAAGATGTGTCAGTTATTGGGATACAAACATACTACATTGCCATATGTTGTGCTGTGGTTCCCTGTATATGACTGCGGTGTAGGTAGGGGTATGGCAGCAAAGACTAGGGTGCATTACCACTGAAACTGTAACTGTGCATTGCATGCATTGCATGAGATGACAGTATTCCCCATCCATTAGCTTGATACATACCCCCAGTGTGAGGTTGTGCATTGGACCTCAATGTGCCGAGTGCTGGTGTATACTAGTTTGTTGTATGGAGTGTGGCAGGCACTGTCACACAGTTGTTGGCTGAGCAGTGATATGTGGTAATTTACATGTGTATCCCCTGATAGAGAGACAGATGCTATATATGGCAGTTGAGTGATATCAGTACAGTAGAGTATTATGTGTGCCATATTACTTGCTCACATATTTTTCTTTTCCTTCCAGGGCGATGGTGCATCAGCACAACCCCTGTTATTCAGCTGCAGAGGATGAGGAGATACACCAAAGCCTGGTTCTGGATTTTTCCACACTCTTTTCTCAGACCAGCCAGAACCAGCAGGAGAGGGCTACACTGTGGCAAGACCTTGTCTGTCAGGTAAATGACATAGGCATGCATAACCGGACATATGAGCAGGTACGCCATCACTGCAGTGATTTAATTAGAACTATCCATCAGCGTGTGTCTGATATCCACAGACAGCTTGCCACAGGTGGTGGGGTACCTATCCACCCCCCCTCACCAGACTGGAGGAGCTCCTCCTAAGTGTTGTGGCTCCAGACCAACAACAACAACATCCACAGACATGTGTGATGATGGAGGCTAGAGCCACCCAGCATGTGGACATGGAGTGTGCAGGTGACATACCATATCTGTAGATGACTGTTCTCTGCACTGGTAGTTTATGCATGTGTGAGATGTGTACTGTGTGTGTAGCTGTTATCCTGGAAATTCTTGTGCAAGATTGATATTCTGAATATCATCAATGCACCTGTGAAAGCCAACTGTTGTACTACTGTACTGTATCATACTCACAGTAGCAATGGCACAGTTGTGCCCACTGACAATAACTGTCTTATTTGTGCAGGTCCCTCTGGAGTAACAGCAAGGCAGTCAATCCATGCTGGTGAGTGTGCCATAACAATACTATTAATACTAATGATAATAATAGTAATAATACCCTCAAACAGTATTGTGTATGTGTTGGATTGCAGGTGTGTGTGTGTGTGTGTGTGTGTGTGTGTGTGTGTGTGTGTGTGTGTGTGTGTGTGTGTTTGTATCTCATGTACTGAGGAGTGTGCATGTGGCCATGTGCATGTGTGCATGTGCCCAGGTGCGCATGTGTGCATGTGCCCAGCATGTGCATGTGTGCATGCGGCCATGTGCATGTGTGCATGTGTGCATGTGCCCGTGTGCATCTGTGGTAACATTGTGTACACATTGTAAACTATGTTTCCTGTGTTCCTCTCACAGGTTCTGGTGTTGCTCTGTTGGTGTGCAGCAGGGAACCTGAAGCCACTGCTGGGGATAGTGATAATGAGGATACATGTGTAGTGGCACAGGGAGGTGTGACAGGGTCTGTTGTTGGTCAACCAATCGACAGTACACAGCAGTCAACCTCATCAATGCGCGCAGTCATCCTGCCGATACATCCATTGTCACCAATGTCCTTAGCTGAGGGACAGCATACAGTGGGCATTGACCAGGGTAATGTGGTATCAGTGGCACATGCATCCACTCACAGCAGCCATAGCCAGAGTCCTGACATGGTACCACACAGGCAGATGTCCAGGGGTTCTCGTGGGAGCATCCGTGGTCGTACTGCCCCTGTCAGACGTGCCCACAGAGGTCTTTCAACCTCAGCTATGTTCCGTGCTGTAATACAGGCAGAGGCACGTATGAACGGTACACCAGACAGGGTCTGAGGGAGCTTAGAGCACATCACACTGCTATGAATGACACTATGCGTGACGTTGCGGCTGCCATCTGTACTGTCAGCGAGGTCATTGACAGACGTTGGGGGGACACATTAGATCTGTTCCATGAGCCAGGGCAATGCAGGATGGTTGAGGGGTCAACATGGATGTATGCCAGCAACATCAGCAGCTGGCAGTCATCGCAGACGACAACAAACCCGCAGCTGCTCCCATAGTGCCAGTACCAGCCCCAGCAATGTTGGGTCTGTGCTGTCATCAGACCACCCTAGAAGACCACGTGCACGTGGCTCTGGACAGTCCCAGCAGGGACATGTGTCCAGTCATCAACCAACTGCTTCTGATGACAGTACCCAGTCTGGCTTAGTACCTGATACTGTCCGTAGCACCCCTGCCAGGCACAGGTACCGTGTCCATAGCCAGAGACAGTGATCTGTATTACCTGGCAGGTACAGTCTGTGGCTGTCCACAAACACCCATATATGGCAGCCATGAGGTGGAACTGTGTGCATGCATACACACATGCATAATGCACACACACCGCATCAACATTGCCCCATGTTGTACTGTTGTCCCTCACTAACACACACACACATACATGTCGATTGGATGTGTCAGTGGCAGACTCGGGCATACCAAGTACACACCCTGTGCATATGATGAAACTGTGCCACCTTCTGCAATCTGTAACAGTGATGCAGGAACAGGATAGCATGGTGCTGATGCACAGGGTGACTGTATAGAACTGTAGTAATATTATCATGTTGTTAACAGTACAGTGTAATGATATCATTGTGGGTATATCCCAGCATGCCTGATGCATTAACAGTATGATTGTCATTGTAGTGTTTTATACACCAGTGTTAATTCCAAAAGTGTAATGTCTGCCCATCTTTGCATTCTGGTGGTAAGGCTGAAAACACAAACCCACCTACATAGGTAGCACAGGGGATAAGAAAATGGAAGTAATGATACTCAATGCCAGACATGTAAACCACAAGATGCATGCAGTCCAAACTCTACTCAGCATGGAGAATGTTGATATCTGTGCAGTAACAGAAACCCGGTTCAAGGCTCCCAAGAGCACCCTAGCACTACCAGGTTACACCTCGTACCATGCTTTACAGCCCCAAAACATGGAACTAACTATGAAAGGAGGGTGAGTATCAATAAATGTCAAGGATACCCACACCCCTAGGTTGGTGCCACAGCATGAAGCATCACAGACTATTCACGTGCAACTAACAGTGGGTAAAACTGCCTTCCAGTTCATAGCCTGCTACAGACCACCCTCCTAAACCCAGGAAACCCACTTGGCCTACTTAAGAACACATGAATATATGAAGGTGTCTCCAAACAACATTATATTGGGCAACTTCATCTACCCACACATAGACTGGGAGCATTACTGTAGCTCCAACACCCTAGGCCAAAGGTTCCTATAATTCATAAACTCAAATGCTATGGAACAACTTGTTACTACTCCCACAAGAGGGGAAAACATAATGCACCTGATCATCACCAACATGGGGACTCTATGCTCCAAACCAGAAGTGTATCCCTCACTGGTAAGATGACACCATAGAGTACTCTCACTGTATATTCACATACCAACTGCAGCAGCTGCACAGAAAATCACAGTGAAAAAGTTGTGTAAAGCAAATTCCACATACCTCAAAACTGAGACAGAGGTGGAATCCTTCAAAGCCCCTGGGCCTGTGGAAAATACGGCTCTCACTGCTGAATCCTTTATAAACGCATTCTATGAACACCTCCAGGAATGCACAGATCATGCAATTCCAAATATATCCAAGACCCAATCCTCCAAAGACAGGCGTCCTTTCTGGTGGACCCCAGCCACATAACAGAAAACAATAGAATATATATAGAATATATATCCCAGCAGAGTGATGCCCCCCTGACATCTGAGATGCTCAGTCACCCTCTCCAAAGCAAAAACACAGCATCAATGGGAGCAGACAGTGTCCCAGGCTGCATCCTACATGAACTCCAAGAAGAACTAAACACAAACATAAAACTACTGCTCAATCTCAGCCTTACTACAGGATATGTAGCCAAGGAGTGGCGTACAGCAAAAGTGATCCCTCTCCACAAAGGTGGTGTCTCAACGGATCCTGGAAACTACTGCCCTATACACCTGACTAGCTTGGTCTGCAAAGCTATGGAAAGGATCATCATAGACCTCATAAATAAAGTTATTGGGGACCTACAGACACTGGATCGTACCAAGTTCGGCTTTGTTGATGGCACATCCTGCCTCTTAAACCTGGTTGATGTCTTTGAAACAGTAACCAAGGCCAGTGATGAGGGGAAGGTGTTCAACACAACCTACCTGGACCTCGCAAAAGCCTTTGATACAATACCCCACTCAGGCATTATACAGACACTCACCAGCAAAACTATAAACCCCTATATCACTAGATGGATTGCAAACTGGCTCATGGACAGAACACACATGGTCAGAATTGCTGGAGCCATGTCACACTCCAGACCGGTTACAAGTGGCATCCTACAGAGTTAAGTCCTGGGACCTCTCTTGTTTGGTATATATTTCTCAGAGGTACAGGCCAACACAGAAGGACTGTGGCTAAGCAGGTTCACAGATGACTGCAAACTGTGTGCTATAATCAACTCACCAGCCAACAGAAGCATCCTGCAAAAGGGCCTCATAGAAACAGGCAGCTGGTGCCACAGCCATGGCCTCAAGCTAAATGGCAAAACCTGTATAGTCATCCCCTTTGGCAAAAACAAAGTGACCACAAATTAACACATAGGTGGTAAGCCATTAAGTATTCTACACATGATTAGGAATCTGGGGACCTGAGTTGATAGCAAACTGTCATTTGACAACCACATGGTTGTAGTGGTTACACAGACAGTTTATATAGGCCATGTAATCATGAAGGGATTCACACTAAGATGACAAGAGGTCATTGTGCCTCTTTAGTCATCCCTCATCAGGCCCATAATTGAGTACAATGCCCCTTTTGTGGTGTACCTTACCAGACACCTGACCTGCAGCAACTGGAAAGTCCACAAAAGTACCTCACCAAGGGGATCAATGGGCTCAAACAGATGTCTGACATATTGAACCATGTCCAACCTGGAATTAATGGACATGCTGCACCTCAGAAAATCCAAATCCCATGGAGCTATGCGCGCATGACACTTGCACCTCAGCACTTACATAAATAGGACATGCTGGAAGGACAGATTCATAACCCAGAGGCTCCCTTCACTCTAGAATAAACTCACAGTCCAGGCTAGGCAGAGTCCCTTAATGACTCTCTGCAAGAGGAATGTTGCTCAGTGGATGGGAGATTGTAGGTTTACCCCGGGTATCAGTTCTGTGTCACTGTTACACAGAGGCTGAGTATACTAACCTGGGAAAAGGCCATATTAAAATTCATTTAACATGGGTGGCGAAAGACAAACACATTCTGGCTAGGCTTATAACTGCCCTAGGGCAAATAGCCTAGTATGAACCTATGAACCTATTACATGATGTATCCTCGACTCATACACAGATGTAGGAAACCCAGTGTCAGTGATATCCCTGCAGTACTACACTATACCAGTAGCCATTCTTACTGAGCCACACACATCCCTGTGAAGAATGCTGTTTGGCATATAGCAGTCTCATGTACATGCCAACACACTAGCGATATGTTAATCCATCACTGGAAATGTATACAGGGGCCTACAATGCATTCTGCACATGACACACATGACCACCACAAGGGTATCATACAGATGGATACCTGTTGTTCAAGCCATGCTCTATTACTGTAATGCAATGGTAACTTTGTCATCAGCATGTACTTAACATAGTATTCCAGTAATACCATGCAGGTGGCAGCACCCATCATGTTGAACGGGTAATAGTGTGTACATATGGACAAGTGTTTTCTTGTCTATCCTGTGGTATTCACATTTCCAAAGGTATTGTGCAGTCCCTTGGTGTATCGCCTAAGCAAGAAGGTGTCTTTATGCATATCAGCAACAGTTGCCATACACCTACACTGGATGTCCATTACTCACAGACTTTGCTGTGTTATAACATGTGTGACATATACTCCAGACATGAACCCTAACCCACATTAATATATCACAGCTGTCATGAGTGTGTGTCATCCAGTTGGCCTAGGACACAGATCACTGCAGTAGCCTGCATTGTCAACAACATACATGTATGGCGTACAGTCTGTGAATCTGCAGGACATGCTGGCACAGGTAACAACTGTATTCACATGAGGCAGGCTTCACACATAGGAACTATTTAAGGTCACAGGTACATATCTCTATGTGGCACAAACATACCTCTTGTGTGCATTGAAATTACTGTTATAATTATATGTCATACAATAATAAAAGCAACACCCACCACACATTGACAAACTGTATGAGAAAAACACACATTGTATTTGCAGGATTCAAACCCCTAACTAACTAGGTTATGACACTTGAGAAAGACGCATTAGCAGAGCGCACTATTCACATTACTGGGAGTATTCCCTTCTCCTGCTATACTTATAGGGTGCTGACATCATCAGTCTTTACAAAGAGGAATGTACATCATGTAGTGTGTTATTCCAGTTGCCAAAAGGGCCATTTCTTTCAAAGGGAATTGCACACACCCTGCCCCCAAACACTGAGCATTTATAGGATTCAAACCCCTACCTAACTATGCTATGACACTTAAGAGTGACACATTAGCAGAGCATGCTATTTATATTACTGGGAAGTTTCCCTTCTCCTGCTTTACTTATAGGGTGCTGACATCATCAGTCTTTACAAAGAGGAATGTACATCATGTAGTGTGTTATTCCAGTTGCCAAAAGGGCCATTTCTTTCAAAGAGAATTATACACACCCTGCCCCCCCCAAACTCACACTGAGCATTTGCAGAATTTAAACCCCTATTTAACGATGTTATGACACTTGAGAGAGACACATTAGCGGAGGGCGCTATTCGTATTAATGGGAGGTTTCTCTTCTCCTGCTATACTTATAGGGTGCTGACATCATCAGTCTTTACAAAGAGGAATGTACATCATGTAGTGTGTTATTCCAGTTGCCAAAAGGGCCATTTCTTTCAAAGAGAATTGCACACACCCTGCCCCCTGTCCCCAAAGACAAACAGACTATGAGCATTTGCAGGATTCAAACACCTACTTAACTATGTTATGACACTTGAGAGAGAAACGCATTAGCAGAGTGCGCTATTCGAATTACTGGGTGGCTTTCCTTCTGCTGCAGTATTTATAGGGTGCTGACATCATTATTTAGAAAGAGGTATGTACATCTATTACTATCCCTCAGTATGGGGGATAGAATATATATGCATTAACAGACGCCTACTTCAGGGTCACATATGCACATCAGCACTGCCAGGTTATGTGTTATAGCATGCTTCATGACCACACAACTTGTAACACACAAAACAACCAGGTCAGACCACCCCTCCCATATCCAGGAATCACACTTGGCTTCCCTGGGAACAGTGTAGGATATGAAGGTGTTCACATACACCATTACAGTGGTTAACTTCAGGTACAGGAATATTGAGTGGGGGAACTACTCAGGCCTCAACAACATCACCCTACAGCCACTACAATTTGTGAATCCATGTGCTATGGCAGAACCAGTCACCACAGCCACAAGGGGGAATACATATTGGACCTGACCATCAGCAACATGGGGACTCTATGTTCCACACCATAGGTAGATCACCATTGTTAATATCTGACCATAAGCAACTTTCCCTGGACGTCCATATCCCATCCCCACCCCCAGGCAAGGAAATCACTGCAAACAAAGTATTTCTCAAAAGCAGACTTTGCACTTGTGAAGACTGGGGTGGAATACTTCAAAGGACCCATGCTGGAGAATTATACGGCCCAATCTGCAGAATCCTTTACAAATGCATTCTATGAGCATCTGGAAGGTTTGCATTGATCATGCTATCCCAAATAAAACCAAGACTCCTCCACAACAGGAGACCTGTCTGGTTTACACCAGCCATATATAAGCTGTGCAACAGAAGGAAGGAGCTAATACATTACAGAGCAATATCGCACAGAGGGAGGACATCTCTGAACAGTATTGGCAAGACACTTCAATCCCTCAGAATCATCACTTGCAAGTTTTGACAGTGAAATTGTCCAGACACTGCAGATAAGGCTCCCCTCAGTCTGGAATTGAATCCCAATTAATGTTAGACATAGCCCCTCGTCAACCCTCTTCCAGCAAACTCCAGCCACATGGATGTGACATTGCAAATTCAACCCCTGGGATCTCCAGTGTCCCTGCTTGACAGAGGCACAGCACACTAGCCTTAAACGGTGCCTTCTGTGACCTACTTTACAGAGGCACAGTAGCCTACTGTACTGGGGAGGCAGACGCCAAATACACTCTGGCTAAGCTTATGTATTCCCTAGGGCAAACAGCCTAGGTATTGACCTCTACACCCATATTTCAGATGCACAATATTTGTTGCTGATAAACTGTTTGCAGGTCTTTATTACCATAGCTTTCCCTGTTTCTATGAACAACTTGTGTATCTGTGGAAGATGTTTGAATATGACAGGGATCCACTATATTACTTATGTCTCTGTTGTCATTTAACTGTGTGCACTGGGCAGAGTGCTGTATTGTGGGAGGTTCCTGGCTTAACACATCCAAATGCCGGATATGTGTGGCCAACTGCGTGTGTGAGCATGCCCAGTTCAGGCTTTCCATGATTTGTTGCCTGACATATGTCTCATTTATCAAAGTGTGCGAGCATGCCCAGTGTGACCTTTCCATATGTTGAGATCTGAGGTCTACCACATTTGTGGTTGTGTGTGAACTTCAACAATATTTCATATTTATAGTTGTGTGTTGGAAGTCATGTTGTGTTCTTACTGCCCAACTGCTTTGTGTCTGAACCCAACAGGGATTATGCTGTGCCTGCAGGGTTTCCATGGGATTGTTTGCATACACTTGTCAACATTCTTTCATACTGACCAAACACTGTAATACCGTATAGTGTACTGGTTCAGTACTTTCACTGTGGTGGACAGTATCCTGGGTTTCAGTCCTATCACTGCTTTAAATATTCATACTGAGCACACCAGACTGGTTAAGGGCCAGTTGTGCAAATATGACCATGTTGCATTTTGTTCAGCTATGGCCTACTTAAACCAGGCTTGTCCAACATTAGTAGTGTAGTCTGCAACTTTGGTGGACATTGACAAACACTAGGCTATGTGCCCTAGGCCATTTCTAATCCTAGTCACAGTGTGTTTGTCCTTCAACACACATTTTAACTGGAGTTTGCCATGACATTTTTTAAGGTTAGTATACTGTGCCTCTGTCTAACCATGACATAAAAGTGATACCCAGGGTAAACCTACAATCTTCCATACACTCATCAAGATTTCTCTTGAAGAGAGTCAACGAGGGAATCTCTGGCTAACCTGGACTGGGAGTTTACTCAAGAGTGGAGGGAGCTTCTGGGTTATGGATCAATCACTACAGCATGTCCTATTTATGTCAGTGCTGAGGTTCAGGTCTCTCATGTGCATAGCTCAATGGGATTCAGATTTTACAAGGTGCAGCATGTTCACTGATTCCAGCTTGGACATGGCTTTATACATCAGGCACAGATCACCTCTGGGCAGGCAGTATGGCACTGTGTGGAGGTGCAGTTTGTTTAATCAGGCAACACATGGCATCTGTTAGAGCTCTTTGATCCTCCTCGTGAGATACTTTAGGGGTCTTTCTAGCTGCTGGAGGTATCTGCTAAGGTACATCCCACAAGGGCCATTGTACTCAATTGTGAGCCTGATGAAGGTTGACTGAAGAGGCACGATGACCTCCCCTGATCTAGATGGGTATATGAAATGTTTCTCTAACCACTACGGCCACATGGTTGTCAAATACAAGATTTCTATCAACTTGTGTCCCCAGGTCTCTTATTACTTCTAAAGTACTTAAAGAGTTAACACCAATGTGGTAATTGGTGGGCACTTACTGTTTTTCCAAAGGGATGATTATACACTTTTCTGCATTTAGCTTGATGACATGGCTCTGGCACCAGTTGTCTGTTTCTATGAGGTCCTTTTGTAGGATGCTTGTGTCAGCTGGAGGGTCAGATATGTTGGCCAGTTTGTAGTCATCTGCAAACTTGTTCAGATGCAGTCCTTCCATGTTGGCCTGTACCTCTGAGAAATATATACCAAACAAGGGAAGTCCCAGGACCGAGCCTTGTGGGATGCCAGTTGTAGCTGGTTTGTAGTCTGACATGGCTGCAGCATTTCTGACCATGTCAGTTCTGTCCTTGAGCTGGTTTGCAACCCATCTACTTGAATAGGGGGTTATAATTAAGCTGGTGAGCTTATCTATAATGAACAAGTAGGGTATTGTATGGAAGGCTTTTGCATGGTCCAGATAGGCTGTGTGGACCACCTTCCCCTCATCAATGGCCTTGGTGACTGTTTCAAATGACTCAACCAGGTTTAATGGGCAGGATCTGCCCTTAAGAAAGCCACACTGGGTAGGGTCCAGTGTCTGTAGGTCCCCAATATATTTATTTCTGAGGTCCATGATGATCCTTTCCATAGCTTTGCAGACCAAGCTAGTCAGGATTCTGAGGTGATAGTTTGCAGTATCCATTCAGGCACCACCTTTGTGAAGAGGGACCACTGTTGCTGTACACTGCTCTTTGGGTACATATCCTGTGGTAAGGTTGAGACTGAGCAGTAGTTTTATTTGGTGTTCAATTCTTCTTGGAGTTCATGTTGGATGCAGCCCAGGACACCATCTGGTACCACTGATGCTGTGTGTTTTGCTTTGGAGACACTGGCTGTTACCTGATCATCTGCAATGTCAGGGGGCCAGCACTCTGCTGGGATAGATATTTGGCCTTTTGGTGGGGTGGGGGGGGGATTTTGCATTGAACCTGTCAGGTTGGATGTTCGCAATGTGTGTGGGTTTGGTGTATTGCTTGTCATTTTGGACTAATTCTGAGCATATCTGTGAATTCCCACCCAAGTTCCTACCATCAGTTAAGAAAGCCTTGTGATTATCCTTAGTGTCCTGTACAATTTGTATCTTGTAGCTGCCCTTAGAGGATTTTATGTGTGGCCATAGTTTTTTGCCATAATACTGATCAGAGATAACTTCCCTTTTTGTGTTTTGCTCTATCATGTACTAGCTTCCTCCTTCTCTTGCATGATTTAGTAATGGCTGGGGTCCACCAGGCCGGATGCCTGCGTTTATGGGCTTGGGTCTTGGTTTTATTTGGGATTGCATAATCCATGCATTCCTGAAGGTGTTCATAGAATGCATTTATAAAGGGTTCTGAGGTCTGGGCCATATTTTCCACAGGCACAGGGGCTTTAATGGATTCCACCTCAGTTTGGAGGAGTGCAAAATTTGCTTTACACATGTTTTTCACTGTGGTTGTCTGGCCAGGGACTGGAGTCAGGATGTGAATATCCAGTGAGATTACTCTATGGTCTGATCTTACCAGTGAGGGATACACTTCTCGTCTTGGACATAGAGTCCCCATGTTGCTGATTATCACATCCAGTATGCTTACCCCTCTTGTGGGAGTGGTAAGTTGTTCCATAGCATTTTGGTTTATGAATTCTAGGAACCTTTGGCCTAGGGTGTTGGATCTAGAATAATGCTCCCTGTCTATGTTTGAGTAGTTTCTGTCACCCAATATAATGTTGTTTGGAGAGACCGTGATATTTTCATGTGTTCTCAAGTAGGCCAAGTGTGGTTCCTGGATTTAGGAGGGTGGTCTGTAGCAGGCTACAAACTGGGAGGCAGTTTTAGCCACTGTTACTTGCCCGTGGATGGTCCATGCTGCTTCTTGCTGTGGCACCAACCTGGGGGTGTGGTTATCCTTGACAATTATTGATAGTCACCCTCCTTTTGTAGTTTGTTCCATGTTTTGCGGCTGTAAAGCATGGCATGAGGTGTAACCTGTTAGTGTTGGGGTGCTCTTGTGAACCTTGAACCAGGTTTCTGTTACTGAACAGATATCAATATTCTCCATGCTGAGGAGAGTTTGGACTGCATGCATCTTGCAGTTTAGACTTCTGGCATTGGGTAGCATTACTTCTAGTTTCTTATCCCTTGTGATACCTATGGAGGTGGGTTTGTGTTTTGAGCCTTACCTATTCAAGGCACCATGGGGGTGACAACAGCCTTTGCCAGTATCCAAAATGCCAGGGGTGATAGGTGCAAGACATCCCTAGCAGGAGGAGCATCGTGTCTTGCTCAGCATATCATCCCAGGCTGACAGGCATTGGATCTCCTTTGACTAACAGCAATACTTAAGCCAATTGTTGTAATTGATCATCTTGTCTTCATATTGTGGCATCATGCTTGGTGAGGGTAGGATGTTAGTCAGGGTCATCAAGTTTGCATATACTACATGGTGTTACATTGCTTAACACATGGCAATCATGCCTCAGGTGGTGCTGCAGGGCTGCCTATGTTGGATGCACATGCTACACTCCCTGTACATGTTTGAAAGCAGGTTGTGTCAACTTAGGCATCCCTTTTACTATATGTGTGAGTCAGAGTGAGGTATCATTTCCAGGGTTCCTACTGAGCCAGTGTATGTGCTTGCATTGCCTCTTTGCCAAGGCCAAGGCATACTAGGCATGCCTCCTTCTGCCTACTGGGCAGGCTCAGGTTGTTCCTCCTCCGAGTCACGCTCTGCCTGTGATGGCCTTGGCAATGGTGGGGGGCTGTTTGGCCCAGGCCTATGCTGGTCCTGCTGCAGCTGTTTTCGCAGAATCATATTATGTAGCATAGCACATACCATGACAATTTGGGTACATGTAGTTGGTGAGTACTGCAAGGCTCCACCAGATGTGTCCAGGCACTGGAACCGTGACTTGAGCAGCCCAAACACATGCTCTATTACATTACGTTTTTGTGCGTGTGCCTCATTATGGCATTCCTGTTCAGGTGTGTGCATTTCTGATGGGTGTCATCAGCCACGGCTCCAGTGCATAGCCAGCATCCCCCAGTAGGTGACCATGTGGGATGTCCCCATTGGCAAATGTCTGGTACAGCTGCATCAGATGCCAGATATGGGAATCATGGTAGCTTCCAGGGCAGCCAGCACACACATTCATTATTATGCCCTGGGCATCACACACGACCTGATGGAGGGAAAGCCCTTGCATTTAATGTAGGCCCTACCCCACTCACTGGCTAGTGCTTTGATGCGTATAAGCATGCAGTCTATTGCACCCACTACCTCAGGGTATTCTGCTATTTGCTGGAAGAGACGCATATTGCTGGCCAATACCTCATGGGAATTGGGGAAATATACATGATCACCGACATGTGCTGACATGGCATCCAGGAACTGGTGCAGTACCCTGGATGCTGATGCCTGTGATATCCCCATCATATCACCAGTTGGTCTCTGGAAGGTACCTGTTGCTAGTATTCTTAGGCCAACACATACCTTGGTTTCCACTGGGATGGGTTCCCCCTCTGTTGATTCTGTGTGTGAGGTGTGGCCTGCACAGCTCAACAATTTGCTGTAGGAGGTCTCTGTCCACTCTATAGCGCTCCACTATCTCCAGCTCATGTAACTCCTGGTAGGTGACCCTGGGCCTGTACACTCTTCTCCTTCTCCTCACTGTGGGTTGTCCGGCAGCATTTGCATAGTCACCACCCTCAGCATGTTGCATATGTCGCCTTATAACAGTTATGGCAGCCCCTAGTATTTTTGGTCTGAGTGAACCTTTTTTAGTTTTGACTTCTAATAGCTTACTCCAGTGTTGCAGTGTCTCTTGAGAGAAACATACTGCACTGTTGTTTGCAGAGTTTTAAGTGTTGGGCTGGGCTACTGTTCTGCCTGTGTAATTGCCTGCTTCTAATTGTTTTCACCTGCTAGCTCTGCTAGTATTCCCTGGTAGCTTCCTACCATTTCTTCTGCTTCCTTTTTCCTTTCTGTTTCCTCAGGGGGAGTGACGCGCATACAAGCACAAACACGCTCACAGCAGCTAACAAGTGCGCACACATGCTTAGACGGACTAGAATCTGCTTATTCGGGTTAAAATGCACGCACACCAGTGCAAACAAGCTTACAAGTCTTTAAACAAGCTTCTACATGCTTACTCCAGCTTAAACGCGTGCACTCATGCTTACACGCGCGCACCCTATCTTACTCGGGCCTCCGAGCGGGCACACGCGCGCATGTTACTCCCCCTTATCCTACTCCTACACTCCAGGGATTGTGCTCATTTGCTATGTAAAAGTGTGATTCACTATCCTAACACTCATTTACATAGGACTGCCTATTTACTAATGCTTAGTTACATGTCTTACACTGAGCTTCCCCCCTTAGCAACCCCTACTCGGTGGCCATGTTGTTTTCAGCCTGCTATTCCTTTACATTGTAAAATCATGGTTTGCATAAAACCCACGTTTGTGGGTTGTAAATTTTTGTTTTTCTGTTTTTTACAGCGGAGCCCGTTTGCGCAGCGCTGTGCTACGTTTAAACATTGGCGATCGCTGAAAAAAAAACTTTTTATTTTAATTTTGCATGGGGGTACGTTGACAGTGGCCACATATTTGGCCATTGGCATGCTTCCTGGAACATATGCATCCTTTATTTGGAGCTGACAAGGCTCCATTGTGTTATTTGCAGAACGGTACTCAGTTGTCAACTGAGTACATTTCTGCAGATAACACGGCTCTTACACGGACAGGTTTGCATTTCCTGGATTGCAAAATTACCTCATTTGCATGCCTTTCGGCTGCAAGTGAGGTAATTTGCATATCCAAGCCCTGTCCATGTAAGAGTGATTTTAGGAGCTCTCTTACATGCCCCTACAGGCTGTTTGTGGATCGCTCGTCGGACATGATGGCTGCATGGAGTCTTACACTACTCTTAGACTCTGTGCAAGCCATCGTGAATCTGGCTCTATGAGTATGTACTTAGATAAGTTTTATGTTCATAGAGCTTTTCTGCCTGGGCCTCTGCTGTATGGCCTAGTTGGTTAATCCAAGTAAACAATAAATAAATAAATAAAACTTACCTAGCTATTACAGATATAATTTAACATGTTTATAATATAATAAGATTAGTATAACAGAATGTATTTTGTACCAGAACCAAAGTGTATATTATGTTTTCCTTACTAATGAGTTTAGAGAAATATATTGTTTATTAGTGCATCAGCCTTGTTTATTTCATATGCTGACTGGGCAGTCTTACATTTTGTACTATGTACATCATTGATGTAACTGCACCCCACTTGTAATATTTATCTAGGCTGCTTTTCAGATGTCTTCCTTCTTTCTGTTCATTCATAAGAATGTAGGAACAATACCAGCCAAATGATTACAGAGATCACATGAGGCCTAGCCATATACTCCTTTAAATAGACATATTTAAATGTTCTTGCCATCCTTTACAAGTGCTTAATAGTACCCCCCCCCCAAATCAAGTAGGGGCATAAATAAATAATAATCTTTGTGTATGTTTATGTTGCTGCATTCAGTCATCACAAGACTACCTTTAAATCCAGACAGCGATCCTCATGTAAGTTTATGTCAATGCATTCAGTCATCACAAGACTACCTTTAAATGCAGACAGAGATCCTCGTGTAAGTTTACATTTATGCATTCAGTCATCACAAGACTACCTTTAAATACAGAGATCCTCATGTAAGTTTACACTGATGCATTCAGTCATCACAAGACTACATTTAAATGCAGACAGAGACCCTCATGACAGTTTACACTGATGCATTCAGTTGTCACAAGACTACCTTTAAATGCAGAGATCCTCGTGTAAGTTTACACTGATGCATATAGTCATCACAAGACTACATTTAAATGCAAAGATCCTCATGTAAGTTTACGCTGATGCATTTGGTCATCACAAGGCTACCTTTAAATGCAGACAGAGACCCTCATGTAAGTTTACGTCAATGCAATCAGTCATCACAAGACTAACTTTAAATGCAGAGATCCTTGTGTAACTTGTACGTACTTTGCTCACTTGCTTAGAGAAAAACAGCTCTTGTACTCACTTTCCTCATTTGTCAAGAGAAAAATAGTCTTTTATTCAGGCATATCCAAGGGTCAGCTCCCAGTGTTCTCTCCTGTTTATCTGATGAATTTGGGCATTTAGGGGCAATGTAGCAATTGCCTCATGTACACAGACAACCCTCTCATCCTACCACCCAACACTACAACCTGTGAGAGATGCACTTATCTAGCCAAACTGGAGGTAAAGCTCTCTCCAACCAAGACTGAACTTAACAGTCAAGAGGAGAAGGTAAACACCTGCACCACACTACACAGTCCCACTAAACCTACACCACCAAAATCCACAAATAGAAACACAAAAACATTAATGGAGGCTCTCGATAATAATCTGCTCAAGTAACAGAGACCTCCAAAGCAGAAATGCAAGCAACCTCCACCTCCCCAACACAACCCAAATGACACATAGCCCACAGACTCAGTGTGCCACTCAATCACAGCCAATAAGGCTAAACAACGTACCCAACACACTAGTAATAGGCGACTCTATAGTCAGGCACACTGATGTCCCACTCACCAAGCTAAACAAGGAGAAGGTTACTGTCAGCTGCCTGTCGTGTGCCAGGATTCACCACATAACCCCTGCACTCAGGTCACTCCACAACAAGTACAAATATGACTGTCATTGTCCATGTTGGTGTGAATGACCTGAGACGTACCTCCCTGGACTACATGAAAAAAGACATGCAAGAGCTCTCCAATCTTGAAGCCCAGGCAGGTATGACCCTCGCCCTGAGCAGCATCCACCATCACCCAGAATAATACCGCAGTACAAGGACAAAATGATTGACTTCAACAACTGGATAAGCTTCTGGTGTCATTCTAAGGGGATATAGTATTTGTATGCCTGGGGCGACATGGTCGACAGACCATGATGCTTTGCCAGAGAGGGCCTGCACCTGTCACCCCTGGGATTCTGGATACTGGCAAAGGCTCTTGCTGCCCCTATAGTGTCTTTTTTAGAGTAGGCAAGCAAAAATTGAGGATAATGCTACTCAATGCTAGAAGTCTAAATCACAAAATGCACTCACTCGAGGCACGTCTTGAAATGGTGAACATCAATATCTGTGCAGTGACTGAGACCTGGTTCAAGGCTCCAGAAAGCACACCTGCTTTACCAGGCTATAACTCATACCACAATTTTCAGCCATCTAACCTTGACTGGAACACCAAAGGCAGAGGTGTGTCCATATTCATTAAGGATATCCACACCTCCAGACTAATTGCTCAGAATAATGCATCCAAGGTTATCCAAGTGCAACTAACTCTGGGCAAAACTTCAATCCAAATTGTAGCTTTCTACAGATCCCCCACCATGCCCCAGGATCCCCACTCCTCTTTTCTTGATATACTGGAAAATATTAGGGTTCAGCCAAACACCTTAATAATGGGTGATTTCAACCACCCCACCATTAACTGGGAAAACTACTCATATACCAACGCCTTCACTCAGAGCTTTCTGGAATTCATAAATTCCAATACCCTGGATCAACTTATCCACACCCACACCAGGGGCAACAATATCCTAGACCTAGTCATTACCAACATGAGTGACTGGTGTTCCACACCTGAAGTCAACTCCTTGTTGGTCAGATCGGACAATAAGCTAATCACCCTAGATATCCACATCCTGCTCCCACCCCCCATTAAGGAATCCATGGTAAAAATGTCTCCAAAGCCAACTTCATGCTTCTTAAGACAGAAGTGGTGAACTTCATGACACCCATGCAGATGGACAATACAGTTGCAACTGCTGAATCCTACACAAATGCACTCTATAAGCACTTACATAAGTGTATGGATCATGCTATCCCAAACAGAACCAAGATGCTATCCTCCAAAAAAGGAAGCCAATCTGGTGATCCCTTGCTATAAATAAACTGTACAACAGAAGGAAGAAACTGTTGCAAAAGAGAGTAAAATCCAATGAGTGGAGGAGCTCCCTGGTCAGCCTCAGTAAGAAGCTGAGATCCCTTATAAGATCCTCCAAAGCTAGCTATGAAAACAAAATCACCACTGAGTCTAAGGACAACCACAAAGCATTCTATAGCTATGTCAAGAATCTCAATGGCAACACCCAGATCTGCTCTGAGTTACAGCACAATGGCACAAAAATTAAAAAACCAACTGATATTGCCAACATCCTAGCAGATAGGTTCCGTGCTAAGTTTACCCCCCTCTCACCCCTGAAGGGCCTATATCTATACTAGAAGAATTCAGAGTCTCTGTAATCCCACCTACACAGGTAAAAACTGAACTCTATAAAGCCAAAAACACAGTATCCATGGGAGCGGACAACATCCAAGGCTGCATTTTACATGAACTTCAGAACAAACTGGCTCCCCACCTAAACACCATGTTCAATCATAGCCTGACATCAGGCTTTGTGCCCACTGAATGGTGCATAGCAACAGTTATCCCACTCCACAAAGGTGGAGCCATCATTGATCCTGGGAACTATCGCCCTATTAGCCTGATAAGCCTGGTCTGCAAGGCCATGGAACATATCATCATAGAATCCATAAACAAAGACACACACAGCCTTCCTGAAGACACTGGAGGGTATAAATGTATCTCCAAACACCATCATATTGGGTGACTTCAACTACCCGAATATAGACTGGGAACATTACTCAAGCCCTAACTTTCTAGCCCAATGTTTCCTGGAGTTCATAAATTCAAATGCCATGGAACAGCTAGTCACTGTTCCCACGAGAGAAGAAAATATACTAGATCTCATTGTCACAAACATGGGGACAAAATGCTCCACACCGGAAGTATATCCCTCATTGGTGAGATCTGATCATAAACTAATCTCACTGGAAATCCACATCCCGCCCCCACCCCAAACAAAAAGACCATAGTGAAGAACTTCTCTAAAGCAAACTTCACACTACTCAAGACTGGTGTGGTATCCTTCAAGGCCCCTGAGCCAGAGGAAACCACAACCCAAGCTGTGGAAGCCCTTACAAATGCCTTCTATGAACACCTCCAGGACTGCATGGATCAGGCAATCCCAAATAAAACCAAGACTCTTTCCACAAAGGGCAAACGTCCAGTCTGGTGGACCCCAGCCATTAACAAACTTTACAATAAGAGGAGAAAGCTATTACATGATAGAACAAAATCCATAAAAGGGAAGTCACCCCTGATCATTATTAGTAAAAAATACAAGCACTCATAAAATCAACTAAGGCCAATTTTGAGAGAAAAATTGCCATGGATTCAAAGGACAATCATAAGGCCTTTTTCAGCTATGTTAGGAACCTGGATGGAAACTCCCAGATATGCTCAGAATTAGTCCAAAATGATACAAAAATCACTGAACCCACAGACATTGCCAACATACTGGCAGACAGGTTCAGTGCAAACTTCACCCCCCTCCCCCCCCCTAAAGGAGAGATAACTATCCCAGCCGAGTGTAGCCTCCCGGACATCTCAAATGTGCAGGTGAAAGCTGCTCTCTCTAAAGCTAAAAACACAGCATCAATGGGACAGGATGGTGTCCCCGGCTGTGTGCTACATGAGCTAAATGAGGAATTAAACCCACACATAAGGCAGCTGTTTAATCTCAGCCTTACCACAGGATACGTGCCCAAGGAGTGGCGTGACGGCAACTGTGGTCCCACTCCACAAAGGCGGCCTCACGGACCCTGGTAATTACCGCCCCATAAGCTTAACAAGTCTAGTCTGCAAAGCTATGGAGAGGATCATAATGGAGCTCATAAACAAAGATATAGGGGACTTGCAGACATTGGACCCGACCCAGTTTGGCTTTGTC
This sequence comes from Protopterus annectens, assembly GCF_019279795.1. Taxonomy (NCBI): domain Eukaryota; kingdom Metazoa; phylum Chordata; order Ceratodontiformes; family Protopteridae; genus Protopterus; species Protopterus annectens. The sequence continues at coordinate 1,816,881,993 of NC_056729.1, read as the reverse complement.
AAGGGAAGATCATGCCTTTTGAACTTGGTCGACTTCTTGAAACAGTCACCAAGGCCATTGATGAGGGAAAGGCAGTCCATACAGCCTACCTTGACCTTGCAAAGGCTTCGACACAATACCCCACTCGGGTATTGTAGAAAAACTTACCAGCTTAAATGTAAACCCATATGTCACAAGATGGGTTGCAAACTGGCTTAAGGACAGAACCCACAGGGTTAGAGTTGCTGGCGCTGTGTCAGACTCCAAGCCGGTCACAAGTGGTGTCCCACAGGGCTCGGTCCTTGGCCCCTATTGTTTGGCATCTACTTCTCAGAAGTACAGGCCAACATGGGAGGACTTTGGCTGACAAAGTTTGCAGACGACTGCAAACTGGGCGCCATAGTGGAAAGTGCATCGGACACGGATATCCTTCAGAAGGGACTCACGGAAACAGATAGCTGGTGCCAGAGCCATGGCCTGAAGTTAAACGCCAAAAATGTATAGTCATACCCTTCGGGAAAAACAAGGTAACCCCAAGCTACCATATAGGTGGCAATCCACTAAGCACAGAAGAGGTTATCAGGGACCTGGGGACCCAGGTTGACAGTGGCCTTTCTTTTGACACTCACATTGCTAAAGTGGTTAGAAAGACCTTCTACATTGCCCACCTGATCATGAAGGATTTACATCCAGATCTAGTGAGGTCATTGTTCCCTGTACTCTTCACTTATCAGACCAATGATCGAGTACAATGCCCCATTCGGGATGTATCTCACCCGACATCTGCAGCAATTGGAGAGACCCCAAAAGTTCCTCACCAAAAGGATAAAGGGACTCCAAAATCTATCATATGCTGCCAGATTGAAGAAACTCCAGCTCTATTCAGTCGCATACCGCCTGCTCAGAGGTGACATGTGCCTGACATACAAGGCCATGTCCAACCCGAATTAATGGACATGCTCCACCTCAAAAATCCAAATCCACCAAAACCACTAGAGCAAGCGACTTAAACCTTAGCACGGATATAAATAGGACGTGCTGGAGGGATAGATTTATCACTCAGAGACTCCCTATGCTGTGGAATAAAATCCCGGTCCATGTGAGGCAGAGCACCTCGCTGACTCTGTTCAAGAGAAATCTAGACCTGTGGATGGGAGATCATAGGTTTACCCTGGGAATCATCTCTGTGTCACTGCTGGACAGAGGCACAACAAACTAATGGGCACAGTATTTTTTCATATAAGGGGTGGCGTAAGCCACAAAAATTTGGGCTAGGCTTATAAATGCCTTAGGGCAGATAGCCTAGTATAAACCTATGAACCTATGAACCTAAGACATTGGTAACCTCCAAACTCTGGATCCCACCCAGTTTGGGATTGTGAAAGGCAGGTCATGCCTCCTGAATCTGATCCACTTGTCTGAGGCAGTCACCAAAGCTGTAGACGAGGGTAAGGTGGTTCACGCAGCCTATCTTGACCTCGCCAAGGCTTTTGACACCATCCTCCATTCTGGAATTATAGCTAAACTTACTAAACTAAGTATAAATCCCTATGTCACAAGATGAGTTGCCAACTGGCTCACTGACAAAACCCACAGTTTAAAAGATGCAGACGCCAAATCTGACTTCAAACCAGTGACAAGTGGAGTACCACAGGGTTCAGCCCTGGAACCTCTCCTGTTTGGTATCTACTTCTCTGAAGTACAGGCTAACACAGAAGGCCTCTGGCTAACAAAGTTTGCAGATGACTGCAAGCAAGGAGCTATAGTCGAGTCCCCAAATGATGTGGACATCTTACAGAAGGGCCTCACTGAGACAGATGCCTGGTGTCAGAGCCATGGCCTTAAGCTCAATGCTAAACAGTGCACTGTCATCACCTTTGGTAAAAACTCTATACTCATGAACTACCACATAGGTGGCAGTCATCTTAATGCTGGAAGTTCCCCATCCTCTGCCCCTCATAAGCTTGACTTTGTTATACCCTGACTAGTGTAGGAATGGAGGCAGCCACTGCTGGTTGGTGCCACCATACTATACATCAAAATGACTTTGGCAGTATCTCTGCGCTCTGCCATTTCAAAGTGGTGCTGAAAATCATCACACACACCCTGGAGGACTTTGGCCATTTCCAGCTGACTTTCTGTTATACTTCTCTGAGCCCTAACTATGTCAGGGCATATTTCTTGTTGGACAACCAATGCTTCATGTGTTTCTTGGGGCAGTGGACAACGTGGCCTCAGAATGTCTGCCCTCATCCTCAAAGTGTTCTTCTGTGCATGGAGATGCTGATGTAGATGTGCGGGGTTGTTCATGCTGTACAAGCTGTGATGCCCGTGCCCTGGCCCAGCAGTCAAAAAGCCTCATTCCTCACCACCAACACCAGTGAGGGGTGTCTCATAAAGGAAAAAGGATAACAAATACACACAGTAAAGTGCAATTCCCCTTAAGAGCACACAGAGATCACAGTCAGTCTGGAGCTGGATGCTCCCTTGCTCTCCAGGTCTCCAATAAGACTCCCCACTGGCACAGTTATAGGGTGCAGATCTCAGTCTAGCTGGGCAAGCTAAAACCTCCAGCACCCTCTCTGTCCAACCAGTGTGTTGTGTCCCTGCCCAAGTAGCTGACACACATACACTATGAGATAAGAGTTTATACAACAACACAGACTCTCCTGAGAAAGGCTGGCACAGGTTCTTCAGCTGTGCCCCTTTAACCCAGACTATATGGTCATACTAGCTGACACCACACAGCTAATATTTATCAGCTACTCAAAGGCCCTTAAACGGGTGTTCAATTATTACTGTGCAATATTACTATCCAATTAGTACGTGTGACTGAACAGTCAAAGCTTATTAGAGGGACTTGGTACAGGATCAATATAAGCATGCAATGTACTCTAGAGCTTAAATTATTTCTACACAAAACAGCCACAGTTGAAAGGGTTTAAAAATATTTAATAATAAATACTAAAAACAAAAAGACAATACTTTTTGCTACACAGTGCTAGTCAAAAGTTCAGAGATCACAGAGACATACTTAAAATAACACAGCAGTACAGTTCTGACATCAAAGAAAAACACTTAGTCTAAACTTTCTAGTTTCGAACTACTTCTAAGAGAAAACACAGTGCTAAGATCCTACTTACATACAGAGCATAAGGCAGAGTGCTGATGAGTTGTTGGATAGTCAAGACAAAAATGCTTAATGCCTGCTTGTTTTCTCTGCTTAAATTGGAATTGCAGTCCAGATTCACATTACAGTCTTCTCACCTTCCTGGGTTCCCAGGCTAACAGAAATTTCATTTACATTCTTTTACACCAGGACAGAAACCAGAGCAATAAAGGACATTTATGCCTGCAAATTCTGGTCATTAACTTTAGTCTTAACACAATAGGCAGGAAGCTTCACCCTAGACCGTCCGGAGCCAAATTGTAAACATCAAAGATAGTCATGAAATAATTTTAACTTTAAAGACAGATAGGAAAAGCTTTCTTTACAGTAGAGGGCAATGTTGCTACATTGCTTTAAGTCCAACATTTCACAGTAGTTTCTTTCATTTAAGAAAATATGCCTGTATATTACATTCATATTTACAATGACAGGGTTATGTGCACAATTTTATCTGGTTAGGCTGGCAGCCTTCCCCCATATCTACTCAATCTTCACACAAGCACAAGTGGAATGTCATCTTGTGTTTGTCTTTGTGATGCAGTGTCACTTTCTGCAGAGTTGCTAACATGTTGTGGGGATGAGAGATCCCATCATTAACCTTGGAGACTGTCTGCCACGTGCCTCAGGCTGCTTTGTAAATACAACCATGTTACCATGATCATCATCAGCAGCAGCAGTGACACCCATTCTGCTGCCGACTTCATCCATAGTTAGTGGTACAGCTGAACTGTTTGTTTCTGATGCTGACTCTTAAAATGGAATTATTACAAAACATTACTTAACAATACAATGGCATATGGTACAGTATCCTTACAATGGGGTGTGTTGGACACTTACCATGTACACTGCTGATGTACATTATTTGCTGATGTAGAAGGCTTGCATGATAGTAATAATGAATTATGTGTTTATTACAGCAGTCTGTGTCAGCAGTCAGTTTTGACTATAAAAGGTGTACATTTTAAAGGCATCTTCTTGAGCAGATGATGTTGCTGCAGACATTGGTTATATGCAAAAGTGTCCAAAGCAGCTCTAATTATTCCTGGTGCACCATCTTCTGTGTCATAGTCATCCCTGTGAAGTCCCCCATGCTAGGCCAGTAATCAAGGAGGCTGAATCCTCATCATTGACATTGGAAAGGGATGTGCACTTCGAAAACAAATGGAAACACTCAGTATTTCCAGATGCAGGCGTCTCTGCATCAAGCACAGTTTCCCTTAAGAGCACACAGGGAACACAGTCTGCCATGCTTTCATGAGTGGCCAGAGTTATCACCAAATAAATATATGCAAATATGATTAAAGCTTTAATATTTTCTAAAATAACCAGCCATGATGAAAAGTTTAAATACACTTAATAGTGATTAATAAAAGAGCAAGAAAATACTAATAACAGTAATGTATGTACATTTCTTTTCCTTCTAGTAGAGCACACTGTTGATACATTTAAACACAACCAAACCTCAAAAATACATTTTCAGCACAAGCATCTGTACAAATCAGTGTGAGATAGAAATGCCATATAATTATTTACAAAATTAAAACTAGCTGTGCTGGCATATGTTGCAAATCTACTGCCCTGCTTCTCCCGGCATGGCAAAAAGTACATGCTATCATCAGAATCGCCATGGCTGGGCAGACGATATTCATCATCTGTTTAGATTTACAGCCCTTCCCCAAAAATGCATTCTACCTGGCCATGCTACTAATACATGCTAAAATATTATTAGCCCTTTTCTTGCACTATGCCAATGACTTTTTTATGCCTCTAACTTCATCAATTTCAACAACTATTTGGCTCTAGGCTTTGTTCATCTTAGCTTGTCTTGGCCCCACTTTACAAAAAAGAAGTCTCCCATAAATCCTAAGTGCTGCCATGAGGACACTATTTTTCCTCATGCCTAAAATTGTCATGCCTGTGCTTTGATCTCTTATTCTCCATTAATACTACAGAAAAAAGAGTGGGGGTGACTACAGTCAG
>NC_056729.1:1816741865-1816871865 GCF_019279795.1 Protopterus annectens | reverse complement strand
CATCCAGAGTCACTACATGGGGGAGTGAGGTGCAACAAGTATGTCACAATTTGAAATGTCTCTGGCTGACGGTGATGGCCCTGACACATTTGTCATAGCTCTCAACCTCAGAGCAAGAAATCTGGACAAAGCCATTCATAGAAGTGGGACACAGGCCCAAAAATAAGGACAGTTTTTTTTTAAATATTGCTCTTATAAACTTAGAAAGATAATAGAATAGTAGTAGGTCTTGCATTAGTATGAATTTTCTGAAGTGTATGAAATCTGAAACTCGAATGTCTGCCATTATTTTTCTAACTTCAGTCATTAATGATTTGCCACTCATTTGCCAGAAAACCACAATTTTATGAAAAATGGACCAAAAATGTGATGCAAAAAATATAAAATTGCCACACAATACAGCTGGGAACCTGTCAAAGAAGGGAGACCTTTTTAATATTAGTACTGTTAACTTGAGCAACTGACAAAATTGGAGAATCTACATGCATTTCTGAAATAAAAGTAATCTATAACTCTGATCATTATAGTTATTTATAATTGTAAACCCACCAAGTTTTCTTCAAAATTGCTATTTTGCGGAGGGATTATTAGGGGGAAAGCAACATTTTGAGCCAAAATTGGGGACAGTTGAGAGGTTTGGATATTCCTAATTCTATAAAGCAATTTGTATGTACCTCTCAACCTCTTAATGCAGGAAATCTGGACAAGGCCAAATATATTGGGGGGAACAATACATACAAACAGTACTAAAAATTGCTCTTGTATAAACTTAAGACAGTTGATAGAATAATAGGTCTTGCTTTAGCATGCATTTTTCTGAAGGTCATGATGTCTGAAACTTAATGTCTGTCATTATTTAATGACTTCATTTCTAAATGATTTGCAAGAAAACCACAAATTTCATGAGGAACAAACCAAAAATAAGAAGCAAAAATCTATTCATTCTGCAAAAATCTGGACAGTTGAGAGGTATAGTTCAGCCAGGCCTGTCTGAGTTTGCTGCCCTTCCCCCCTCACAAAATCATGGTCAAATGGAGCTACCCCCCTGCAGCCATTCCAATGCCCCATTCCTTGGTTATTTCGCCCCATTTACCATAAACACTGTAATATGCATACTGCTTTCCTACTGCAATGATTTGGATTTAATTTGAAAGTTTTATTTTACATTTTACAACACAAACACTTAACAGATATCTGTTGAACAAAGCAATGCAGTCTCACAATGAAAACAGACAGCATTAAAACTTCTCTGCCCTTGAAACTCTCATTCATTGAAGCAGCATTGAAACCAACATTCAAAGAAAATACATTTTGCCAGTGGAAGATAAAAATTTACTTTGGGCTGTTTTCAAATCATAGGCCCCTTGCACTTGAAACATACATGTGCTCTTTGAAACACCTTCCTGATTATATTAAATTATATTCCTTGTACAATACAGTACAGTTGTTAGAGAGCGTTTTAAATTTATTGTTTTGAACATTTTTCCAATAAACATTGAAACAAAATGCATGCACCAACTGCCTAATTCAGAACATTGCCATCATAAAAGTCTACTCAAAATTCTACAGTCCACCAGTAACAGTTCACCAGTATCAGTAAATATGCACAATATCTGAAGTAGTAAAAGTCATCTAAATAATTCCCACATTAAAGAAATCTGTAACTAATGAAGAGGTTGCTGCTAGCAAACAACTTGATATTTCATTGTTTCATCTACAAATAAAGTGCCTGTTGCCCTTGAGGTATAATTTGTCTATGTTGCATTAAAAAACAAATAAGCTAGTAATATTGCAATAGGGAATAGATGACAACAGGTTCATTGTTACTAGGTTGTTGTTGTTTGTCTTTTGGCTTTCACCCAGTAAGGGGTCGCCACAGCTGAACTCCGGACCACTAATGATTGGCAGTAGATTTTTATGAAATGCCAAGGTGCCAGCTCGACGCCCAAACTTCAATGAAGGCACACCCATTTACGCATGTATGTCTTTCAAACACTACCCAACCACGTGGAGGACATGCAGACTCCACACAGAAGGCACTCCCAAGTCAAGCCGAAAATCAAACGGGAGAACCTCTTGCTGTGAGGTAACAACGCTACCGCTGTACCTTCACCAAAAAGGACTGAAGCATCCACCCCCCTTTACAACACAATACAGTATCAGCAATGCATCTACCTAATGTGGGAGTAGAACCCACAGCCTTCTGCATCAAAAGTACACTACCTGTTGTGCTATTAACAATACAAGCAGACTGAGCATAAGCAGCACTAAACTTTAGTTTCCCTGCAGCTCTCAGCTCCTTGTAAAATCTACTCGACACTCAGCTTTATCTCTGAACTTTGCAGCACAAGTAATCTGGAAAAGCCAACATTTATTGGGGGGGGGGCGACAAAAGCCCAAAAACCAGGAACTCATTTTAAACTTTGCTTGTATAATGTTGCTAGAATAGGATGCCGTGTTACCACCATACATTTTACAGCCAAGTCTCAAACCCAGGAGCCTGTGCAAAACAGTCAGAGAAACATACCACTATGCCATAGCAGCTGTTTTGTGAACATAGTTCTCAACCTCTTAGCAAAAAACACCTGGACAAAGCCAGTAATGGGGGAATACAGCCCCCAAACATATTTAGTGAATTCAGTTTTTGCCATAGCTCTCGACCTTAGCACAAAAAACCTGGATGAAGCCAATAATGGGGGAATACAGTCAAAAAATTAGGGACAAATTTCCAATATCCAGTCTTATAAATTTAGAAAATTGCTAGAATAAAGAGTTTTGTGTAACAATGTACTTTCTGAAGAATGTGAAGTCTAAAATTCAAATGCCTGTTATTTTTATTTAACATGTTAACCAGGAAAGTCTGAATTGGAACAAAAGTCAACTTTTAGCAGAGCAGGGAGAAACACTCCAGACATATAAACTTCACACAGAAGGCACCCTAGCCAAGAATCAAACCAGAGAACCTGTAGCTGTCAGGCAACAATGCACTACTGACTTTGCAAGGGAAAAACAACATTCAGAAATCACAGCTTTTATGGGGAACAGAACAAATATGAGGCAAAAATCTGTTTTTATTTACAAATGGTAGTGGGTAGGAAAGTCAGGCCCTTGCCACCTCCACTTAAGGTACAGGGTTCAAGCCTGACCTCTCTAGCCACCAGCAGATAGTGACGGGGCATTTCGAACACACACACTTAAAAAATAAAAGTACTGCTTACCTAACAAATTACCTTATTAATAAAACAAGTGCTGAGGAAAAAAGTATATAAACTACTATCAAATTCTTCAGATTTATAACCTCAGATTGAATTCAAATGATGAAATCAATATAACGTAATCTTTAATTATATCTAGAAATTGAAAGAGAAAAAAATGTGACTATAACAAGCAATTAATAAACCAAAAAGTGGTAATCAAGCAGAGTGCAGAGCGAATATAGAGCTGTAGAAACAATTTGTCCACACCTCTCCTCTCAGTGAGTCAAAATGTAGATTTTGGGGTTTCGACCATATGACTAGATACTGTCAGCTGACTTGGCAAAAACAGTAATCGAAATGTTGAAGTCAGTGACTTGCCATGCTGCTGATCCATGTTCTACTGTGCTGCTGATGCAGGCTATGACAGACTATGAACAGAGTTAAGGACCTCTCATTTATGTAACAGGCATGGTGCTCCAATTGTCTCACATAGTATATGTGAAAGGAAGTGACATCTAAAGAGAGAAGTTATTAAGTTAGGGTTGTTTCTTATTATTTATATCGCCCTTCATATGTCAATGCCTTTAGCAGACTGTATGACTGGATGAGATTCTATTGCATAGTGTCTCATATGTATAAAGCAATTCTGCAGTGTGCTGTGTCCATCATCTCACATTTCTGTCAAAAGCTTATCATTGTATTTGACATCAGTGCAGCAGAACCCAGGTCTCCTGCACATCAAGGTAGTCATAGCTGCTTACAGCTGACTGCCTTTTCTGAAATGGCTTATTGGTGGCTTATCACCTGCATGTGTCAGAGGGCTACACAACTGAGGAAGGAGTTTCTTATATAACCACAGATATAATTCAGACAGCAAGCAAAGTTAAAAGTGCAAGCTCCTTAGGTTTTAACAAAACACCTGGTGGTGCCTTAAGTAGAATCACGGAAAGAGAATAATAACATAGGAATTGGTGCTGCCATCCACTAACAAATAGACTCAAACCAACATAAGATCATCAAAATGGCTGAGTCCAAATGGAGCAGCAATACTGCATCCCAACAGCTTTCTGCACTGGTGGTAGAACTTAAACAGAAGTGAATAACAAATTGCATGCAGCAAGGAAAATTCCAACGGAGTTCCAAAACATTTGTTGCTACAAGTAATATTTATTAAGCCACTAACTCAAATTCAGACATACTGTCTTACAGTCTCAGTACAGCAAAGACACCAGAAATGAGTTGGCAAATGAATCTCTCTACTCATCATCATCGAACAAAAATAATTGTTCATTCAACCTATCAGTCCACTTACGAAATTATTGCTCCCAAAAAAAATCACTACAGCCAGGGTGAAATGACTAGTTACAAACCAGGACATCACCACCATTCTACAGTCTATACTGTCTGTTCACATACACATACACACACACACACACCTCTTACCTGGAGCGATGTGCCATTAAATCCATAGCTGTCCCTTAGTGCACTACCTGCCTGCTCGCCCGCGCATTACGTCCGTTGCAGCACATTCACCACGTGAGATGCCCGACGAGACTCCAGCCTGCCAACGTTGCAGTCCGAGTCCAATCTGTTTCCAGGGACAGTCTATGCAGTTACAACTGCATAGACCTCTGGGATCTCTGTTCCTACATGTTTCCCCATCCTGACTGCTGCTGAAACAGTCTGCGTATGCTCCCGACTGTCTCAGCAGCAGTTCGGACTCGTGCACATGCACGAAAGTCTGCAAATTTTAATTTTTTTTTAATTTTTTATTTTCTTTTATTTTCTTTAATTTCTTTATTGTTTTATAGCTGGGGGGGGGGGGGCTGCAGTCCAGCAGAAAAATAGCATGGGCTGCCCCTGAACATAGCTGAAATGACACTCACCACACCCAAGTTAGACTGCAGGATGGGTGGGGGGTTACTTTTCTAACAGAATGACCAGGATAGATGTTTTCAGAGAACCTGCTGTTTTTCTTCTATTGCTATAAACCACATTTCTGCAGAAAAGGAAATGCAGACTTCCTTCAATTGATAAATTTCAGGATGTGCACTTCAGCTATACCAGCAGAAAAGTGTTACATGCATTTTGAAAACAAAACTCAGGACTCATTTCATATTTTTCTGCTATCCTCCTGAGTTAAATGGAATATTAGTGAAGTATTGTAGCAAATCATACATGTATGCATATTAAAGTTAAAATGGAAAAGAAAAAAATGTTTAGAGAGGATGTATATGAGATATTTATGTTTATATGTGGAAGAAATTCAAATACGGGGAAACAAGATTATTCCTGTCTCTTTTACTGAAACTGAGGAAGAAATTCACTATAATTGCCAGCAAGAGGAGAGAAAAATACATGGTATTACTGTGTATTCTGTTAAGTGTAGCAAGTCCCCAAAAGATCTTTCTTTTTTAACATTACATTCTAGAAATTATTATACAACAGCAATGGTAACAGGAAAATTAGTAAAGCGATGTTTTAAAAATTGATTCCTATAATACTCCTGTGTGCAGCATTATTATAGCTTCACAGCTGAAATAAATGCAACTGTAGTCTTACCAGATAAAGATAAATGTTTTATAATCTGATTGTTTTTTACTTGGTTAACTGTGACAATTACTGATTTGTTTGTTTGTTTGCTTGGGGTTACTGTATTTCCTGCATTGAAAGTACATAATTTAGATGCATACCCCTTCAAAACAGATATCACCAATGTACTGCCCGACAGATTCAGTGCCAACTTTACCCCTCTCATGCCCATCAAATGACCAATCACAGTATGAGTAGATTGCCAGGCACCCAGTTTTACTGCTGCACAGGTTAAAACAGCACTGTCCAAGGCCAAGAATACAGCTTCTATGGGACCTGACGGTATCCCTGGCTGTGTTCTACATGAACTACAGAGTGAACTGGCACCTCACCTGTGTGCCCTGTTCAATGGCAGCCTCACCTCAGGCTTTGTCCTTACCGAATGGTGCACTGCTACATTCATCCCTCTCCACAAAGAAGGAGCGACTACAGACCTTGAGAACTATGACCCCATTAGCCTGATGAGTCTGATATGCAAAGCTATGGAATGCATCATCATGGACTTAATAAACAAGGATATAGGAAATCTCCAAACTCTGGATCCCATACAGTTTGGTTTTGTGAAGTGTAGATCATGCCTGCTCAACCTGGTCAACTTCTTTCAGTCAGTCACCAGAGCTGTGGATAAAGGCAAGGTGGTTCATACAGCCTACCTTGATCTGGACAAGGTCTTTGATAACATTCCCCACTCAGGAATCATAGAAAAACTCACTAATCTAGGCATCAACCCCTATATCACTAGGTGGATTGCAAACTGGCTGACAGACAGAACCCACAGTGTGAAAGTAGCTGACTCCACGTCAGACTGCTGACCAGTCATGAGTGGAGTCCCACAGAGAACCTGTAGCTGTCAGGCAACAATGCACTACTGACTTTGCAAGGGAAAAACAACATTCAGAAATCACAGCTTTTATGGGGAACAGAACAAATATGAGGCAAAAATCTGTTTTTATTTACAAATGGTAGTGGGTAGGAAAGTCAGGCCATTGCCACCTCCACTTAAGGTACAGGGTTCAAGCCTGACCTCTCTAGCCACCAGCAGAGAGTGACGAGGCATTTCACACACACACACTTAAAAAATAAAAGTACTGCTTACCTAACAAATTACCTTATTAATAAAACAAGTGCTGAATAAAAAAGTATAGAAACTACTATCAAATTCTTCAGATTTATAACCTCAGATTGAATTCAAATGATGAAATCAATATAACGTAATCTTTAATTATATCTAGAAATTGAAAGAGAAAAAAATGTAACTATAACAAGCAATTAATAAACCAAAAAGTGGTAATCAAGCAGAGTGCAGAGCGAATATAGAGCTGTAGAAACAATTTGTCCACACCTCTCCTCTCAGTAAGTCAAAATGTAGATTTTGGGGTTTCGACCATATGACTAGATACTGTCAGCTGACTTGGCAAAAACAGTAATCGAAATGCTGAAGTCAGTGACTTGCCATGCTGCTGATCCATGTTCTACTGTGCTGCTGATGCAGGCTATGACAGACTATGAAAGTACAGTTTTGTACCTACCATAAATGTAGATGTTCGAAGATCCACATTGCTGCAGTCATAACACTTGGGTAGTCCGCTGTCCCAGTCGGCCCGAATACCAAAGTATTAGGCTGGCGTCGGTCATAGGCGCATTAGACTGACGTCAGTACGTCAGAGTACAAATGCGCATGACCGACGCCATTTCCTCAGTCTTTTCTTGCCCCAGATGTCAGAAGACCCTAAAAAGATAAGGCCAAACCAAAAACCAACAACACACCAAACTCCCCTGTACCAAATATATATACAATATATACAAAACAAGAAAGGTACAACCATCTCACCCACACCACCACTCCCAAACACAGAGGGGAAGGAGGGAGGGAAAATTGGACTGCAGCAATGTGGATCTTCGAACATCTACATTTATGGTAGGTACAAAACTGTACTATGTTCTTCATCTCACATTGCTGCAGTCATAACACTTGGGTAGAATCCCAAAGCAGAGGTAAGGGAGGATGGCAAAATCACAAAGAAGCAGGAGTTGACAACATGCCCTGCAAAATAGCAGTGGCAAAACCAGCCCTAGATTTAGAGTAGAGAGGAAGGTGGTAATGCTTAGAGAATGTATGCACTGAACTCCAAGTAGCTGCCTCTAAAATATCCTTAGTTGCCACCCCCCTTAGAAATGCTGTAGAAGTGGCAGTAGCCCTAGTGGAATGAGGCCTAATCCCAGCAGGAATCTCTTTGCCATGATGGGAGTAACAGAAAGCAATGCAAAACCCAATCCACTTAGAAATAGTTTGTTTTGACACAGGCTTGCCCTGAGAATGCAAAGCAAAAGAGACAAACAACTGCTGAGACTGTCTGAAATCCTTAGTCCTGCTTAAATAATAACGCAACTGCCTGTGTACATCTAAAGTATGCAAAATCTTTTCTCCCTTATTTTGGGGATCTGCATAAAAAGTAGGCAAATGAATAGTTTGGTTTAAAGCCACACTAGAAACCACTTTAGGTATAAAGGAAGGATTAGTACGTAAAGATACTCTATCCTTATGGAAAATTAAGAAAGGCTCAACTGCCATAAGGGCCTGCAATTCAGACACCCTTCTTGCAGAAGTAATGGCCAACAAAAATGCAGTCTTCCATGACAAATATTTCATTTCAGCAGTAGCTGCAGGCTCAAAAGGTTGTAGAGTGAGTTTTTCCAACACAAAATTGAGGTCCCAAGCAGGAGTAGGAGCTCTACGTGGGGGTCTTATATTCTTTGCCCCTCTAAGAAATTGCTTGAACAAAGGATGAGAAAACAATGGCGGGTCACAATCATAGTGAGCTGAAATTGCTGCAGCATGAATCTTGATGGAAGAGAAAGACAAACCTTTGTCCAATAATTCAGTAAGATATTGAAGAGCCGCACTCAAATTTGGCTCAGAAACATTCAAATCCTTTGCTGCACACCAAAATAAAAATCTCTTCCATTTTCCTGCGTACACTTTCCTTGTACTAGGTCGTCTGGCTTCCATAATCACCTTCAAAACCTGTTGAGGAAGCTGAGACCCGCTATGGCTTAAAGCAGAATATGCCAGGCTGTTAAATGAAGAGAGTGAAGCTTGACATTGAGTAGATGCCCGTCCTTCTGAGACAATAGGTGTGGAATCAAAGGTAAGGGCCAAGGAGGCTTCCTTACCAGACTCCTCAGCAATGGGTACCAATGCTGCCGAGGCCAATCTGGAGCTATTAAAATCATCCTTGGCTTGTCTTGTCTGACCTTCAGGAGTACCTTTGGAAGAAGAGGCAGGGGTGGAAAGGCATACACATGAAGATTTTTCCAACTGAAAGAAAGAGCATCCATTTTCCAGGCTGTGTGATGAAACCTTTTCGTGCAAAACTTTGGCAGCTGGTGGTTTAGTGGAGAAGCGAACAGATCTATGTCTGGAGTTCCCCAGGACACTGTCAATGTCTGAAATACATGAAGATCCAGTTTCCACTCGTGGGGATCCATGATTTGCCTGCTTAACACATCTGCTAAGGAGTTCTGTGCTCCTGGCAGAAACCTTGCTTGAAGATTCAGTTGCAAACTGAGAGCAGTCTCCCACAAAATCATTGCTTGCCTGCATAGAGGATAAGAATGTGTTCCCCTTGCTTGTTGATGTACCACATGACAGTTGTGTTGTCTGTCAGAATCAACACCTGTCCTGGAAGAAGTAAATCCTTGAAAGCCATTAATGCAAACTGGACTGCTAACATCTCCTTCATGTTGATATGTAGATGCTGTAGTCTGGCAGGCCACTTGTCTTGTATCCACTTTCCATTCAGATGAGCTCCCCAAGCTGTGTCTGAGGCATCTGTCGTTAAAATCTGACTCGCCTCTGGCCGGGTCACAGAGAGTCCCTTGTTTAGGTGACATTCCTGAGCCCACCACAAAAATTCCTTTTGAATGCAAGGTATTATTGGAATGACAGTGTCCAAATCCTGGCAGTGCTGTGTCCATAAATTTTTGAGATACCATTGCAGCTTCCTCATATGCAGTTTGGCATTGGGAAGCACCAGAATACAAGATGCCATGAACCCTAAGGCTTGAAGGACTGTCCTTGCAGTCAGCCCGGACTGATGAGATAGTTGATGGAAGTAAAGAGAAAGATTCTTTTGTTTGTCCGGGGTTAAAAAGGCCATCTGGGTTGCTGTATTCAGTCTCACACCCAGAAAACACATGTCTTGAGAGGGTACTAGACTGGACTTTATTTCGTTCACAGAATACCCTAGGCATCTTAGCACTGCTATCACATATTCCAAATGCTGAAGAAGAACATCCCTTTCTTGAGCCAGAATCAGGCAGTCGTCCAAATAAGGATAGATTTGTATTCCTTTTAGCCTGAAAAAAGCTATCACTGGAGCCAGAACTTTTGTGAATACTCTGGGCGCAGTAGATAAGCCAAAGGGCAATGCAGAGAACTGATAATGAAAATTTCCAGCTCGAAAGCAGATACTTCCTGCAAACCAGTCTGATAGGAACATGAAGGTAAGCTTCCTTGAGATCCAGAGTTACCATCCAGTGATCTTTGCCCAGCAGAGGTAAAAGCTGTTGTAACGTCAACATTTTGAACTTGGGAATGTCCAGATAAGTGTTGAGGATAGATAAATCCAAAATTGGTCTCCATGTGTTCCCCTTTTTTGGTACTAGGAACAGGCGTGAATAAAATCCTAGGCCCCTTTCTGGCACAGGCACCGGTTGAATGGCCCCTATTTGGAGCAACAGAGAAATTTGTTTGTGCGCCTCTTTTCTTTGTTGAGGAGGAATGTCTGGAATGCCTTTGAAAGGAGGCAAGGTATGGAAATAAAACCTGTAACCGTGGTGAATGACATCCAAAACCCATCTGTCTTGGGTAATTAAACTCCAGTTTTCTCTGAAAATTGCCAACCTTCCTCCTAAAGGTGCTGCCAGCCGAGAAGAATCTGGCAGCTGAAAAGGCAGGTCATTGGTTCTGTTTACGAAAGGACTGACCCCTGCCCTCAGCAGAAGACTGAGCAGGAGAACTCCCTGTTCTAGGCCTAAAAGAACCCTGAGCTCTGCCCCTCCCACGTCTAGACCTACCCCTAGACTGGGAATCATAAGCAGGATATGTCCACCCCTTAGTAGGCCAATTTCTACTAAACTTTGGAGGCTGAACCCGCAAAAAATCTTTAACAGTCTGCATAGACTTAGCCTTGTCTTCCATTTTCTTTAGAACTGCTTCCACAGGCGAACCAAATAACACATCAGATTGTAAAGGAGCATCTAAAATCCTTGTCTTAACATGCTCAGCCAAATTCTGATCCCTCAGCCAGGCGTGCCTTCGAAGAACAGAACCCGTAGCAGCCACCCTCGAAGAGGCCTGTACAGCATCAAAACCACATTGCAAAGAATGCTTACCCACCTGTTCAGAAACATGAACCAAATCCTGCAACTCTTTACACTCAATACCTTCAGCCAAAGCATCTACCTTAGACTTTAATTGTGAAAGGAGATAATTTTGGTATTTCAACATGTGAAACTGGCAATTCAAAGCCCTCATGGCTAAAGTGGAAGAAGTATACACTTTCTTACCCCATCTATCCAAAGCCCTTGCCTCTTTATCTGGAGGAACAGGATTGTTAACAACAGAAGCTTTAACACCTTTAGGTCCCTGAGAAACAGTTTCTGGGTCTGCCCTAGGACTCTTAAAAAGATACTTATGAGTCTCAGGCACCCTATAATATCTATCCGGTTTAACTGGAGCAGGGGGCAAAGAATCTGGATTCAGAGAAGCCTCTGCAAAAACATCTTCCACCACATTCAGAACAGGAGGAATAGCTAAAGGCCTATGCTGAGGTAAAAATAAAAATTCTCTAAGCCTTTTCCTGGAATCAGAGAAATCCTGGCCTTCCCATTTAAAATGCTCCCGCATAGAATGAAGAGTCTCTGAAAAAGAAAAATCCTCAGGAGGAGAAGCAGAAGGAGTAGAATCATCTACATCAGAATCAGAGTAAGGAGAATACTCCTGCAAGTCTTCAGCCGAAGACTCCGAAGCATCCGAATACTGCTCAAAACTTCCAAGCTCAGGTTCCACCCTAGGCCTCTTATCAGGAGGGGGCATAGAACCTCTAATCATTGTAATTAAATCTTCTGCCATCTTAAGCATATGCTTCTTAGGTACAGACCCTGAAGAACTAGGGGTAACACCTGAAACAGAACCTGGCCTGCCCCTGGGAGAAGCCTTGGAAACAGCATGGGAGGGCCTAACTACCTTAGGAAGGGAGGGAAGAACAGCTACCTGAGAAGCCCCTTCCGCCTGGCCTACCTCCTGAGAGGTCACATCTTGCAGCAATAAAGTCTCTCCCTGGGATGCTAAAGAGATTTCTGGCTGAACCTCTGGCTCCACCGAGCCCTCTAAAGAACCGACGTCCGGTACGGACGGTTCTTCCAACCTAGGCTTAGCGGTTTTGTCCTTGCGCTTTTTGCCGAAGCGGGCCGGAGCATCCGACGGCATTTTATAATTACACCGCTTCCCAAAAACTAACCTGGCACAATCTAATCTTCTCTTAATAGTGCGTTTGTTAAACCTAGCACAAGAGCGACAGCCAACAACGTCGTGCTCAGGCCCTAAGCAAGGTATACACAAGGTATGGTAATCCCTATGAGGTATCTGTTTCCCACAAGAAATACAGTTATTCACTTTTTCTGACATCCGGTAAAATACTGAGGCAAGAAAAAACCAAAATATTCCCCAACGGGGTACTTAGCCAACTTGGATTCGGTCTGAAACTCCGACTTCGGAAAATCTCAGAACGCCAACCTGCACTCGCAAAACTGCTTCTGCATCGGACCACGCGGCAAAAAAGACTGAGGAAATGGCGTCGGTCATGCGCATTTGTACTCTGACGTACTGACGTCAGTCTAATGCGCCTCTGACCGACGCCAGCCTAATACTTTGGTATTCGGGCCGACTGGGACAGCGGACTACCCAAGTGTTATGACTGCAGCAATGTGAGATGAAGAACATCAGAGTTAAGGACCTCTCATTTATGTAACAGGCATGGTGCTCCAATTGTCTCACATAGTATATGTGAAAGGAAGTGACATCTAAAGAGAGAAGTTATTAAGTTAGGGTTGTTTCTTATTATTTATATCGCCCTTCCTATGTCAATGCCTTTAGCAGACTGTATGACTGGATGAGATTCTACTGCATAGTGTCTCATATGTATAAAGCAATTCTGCAGTGTGCTGTGTCCATCATCTCACATTTCTGTCTAAAGCTTATCATTGTATTTGACATCAGTGCAGCAGAACCCAGGTCTCCTGCACATCAAGGTAGTCATAGCTGCTTACAGCTGACTGCCTTTTCTGAAATGGCTTATTGGTGGCTTATCACCTGCATGTGTCAGAGGGCTACACAACTGAGGAAGGAGTTTCTTATATAACCACAGATATAATTCAGACAGCAAGCAAAGTTAAAAGTGCAAGCTCCTTAGGTTTTAACAAAACACCTGGTGGTGCCGTAGAATCACGGAAAGAGAATAATAACATAGCAATTGGTGCTGCCATCCGTTAACAAATAGACTCAAACCAACATAAGATCATCAAAATGGCTGAGTCCAAATGGAGCAGCAATACTGCATCCCAACAGCTTTCTGCACTGGTGGTAGAACTTAAACAGAAGTGAATAACAAATTGCATGCAGAAAGGAAAATTCCAACGGAGTTCCAAAACATTTGTTGCTGCAAGTAATATTTATTAAGCCACTAACTCAAATTCAGACATACTGTCTTACAGTCTCAGTACAGCAAAGACACCAGAAATGAGTTGGCAAATGAATCCCTCTACTCATCATCATCGAACAAAAATAATTGTTCATTCAACCTATCAGTCCACTTACGAAATTATTGCTCCCAAAAAAATCACTACAGCCGGGGCGAAATGACTAGTTACAAACCAAGACATCACCACCATTCTACAGTATATACTGTCTGTTCACATACACATACACACACACACACACACACACACCTCTTACCTGGAGCGACGTGCCATTAAATCCATAGCTGTCCCTTAGTGCACTACCTGCCTGCTCGCCCGCGCATTACGTCCGTTGCAGCACATTCACCACGTGAGATGCCCGACGAGACTCCAGCCTGCCAACGTTGCAGTCCGAGTCTGATCCGTTTCCAGGGACAGTCTATGCAGTTACAACTGCATATACTTCTGGGATCTCTGTTCCTACATGTTTCCCCATCCTGACTGCTGCTGAAACAGTCTGCATATGCTCCCGACTGTCTCAGCAGCAGTTCGGACTCGTGCACATGCGTGAAAGTCTGCGAATTTTAATTTTTTTTTTTTTATTTTTTTATTTTCTTTTATTTTCTTTTATTTTCTTTAATTTCTTTATTGTTTTCTAGCTGGGGGGGGCTGCAGTCCAGCAGAAAAATAGCATGGGCTGCCCCTGAACATAGCTGAAATGACACTCACCACACCCAAGTTAGACTGCAGGTTGGGTAGGGGGTTACTTTTCTAACAGAATGACCAGGACAGATGCTTTCAGAGAACCTGCTGTTTCACTTCTCTTCTATAAACCACATTTCTGCAGAAAAGGAAATGCAGACTTCCTTGAATTGATAAATTTCAGGATGTGCACTTCAGCTATACCAGCAGAAAAGTGTTACATGCATTTTGAAAACAAAACTCAGGACTCCTTTCATATTTTTCTGCTATCCTCCTGAGTTAAATGGAATATTAGTGCAGTATTGTAGCAAATCATACATGTATGCATATTAAAGTTAAAATGGAAAAGAAAAAAAATGTTTAGAGAGGATGTATATGAGATATTTATGTTTATATGTGGAAGAAATTCAAATACGGGGAAACAAGATTATTCCTGTCTCTTTTACTGAAACTGAGGAAGAAATTCACTGTAATTGCTAGCAAGAGAAGAGAAAAATACATTGTATTACTGTGTCTTCTGTTAAGTGTAGCAAGTGCCCAAAAGATCTTTCTTTTTTAACAGTACATTCTAGAAATTATTATACAACAGCAATGGTAACAGGAAAATTAGTAAAGCGATGTTTTAAAAATTGATTCCTATAATACTCCTGTGTGCAGCATTATTATAGCTTCACAGCTGAAATAAATGCAACTGTAGTCTTACCAGATAAAGATAAATGTTTTATAATCTGATTGTTTTTTACTTGGTTAATTGTGACAATTACTGATTTGTTTGTTTGTTTGCTTTGGGTTACTGTATTTCCTGCATTGAAAGTACATAATTTAGATGCATACCCCTTCAAAACAGATATCACCAATGTACTGCCCGACAGATTCAGTGCCAACTTTACCCCTCTCACCCCCATCAAATGACCAATCACAGTACGAGTAGATTGCCAGGCACCCAGTTTTACTGCTGCACAGGTTAAAACAGCACTGTCCAAGGCCAAGAATACAGCTTCTATGGGACCTGACGGTATCCCTGGCTGTGTTCTACATGAACTACAGAGTGAACTGGCACCTCACCTGTGTGCCCTGTTCAATGGCAGCCTCACCTCAGGCTTTGTCCTTACCGAATGGTGCACTGCTACATTCATCCCTCTCCACAAAGAAGGAGCGACTACAGACCTTGAGAACTATGACCCCATTAGCCTGATGAGTCTGATATGCAAAGCTATGGAATGCATCATCATGGACTTAATAAACAAGGATATAGGAAATCTCCAAACTCTGGATCCCATACAGTTTGGTTTTGTGAAGTGTAGATCATGCCTGCTCAACCTGGTCAACTTCTTTCAGTCAGTCACCAGAGCTGTGGATAAAGGCAAGGTGGTTCATACAGCCTACCTTGATCTGGACAAGGCCTTTGATAACATTCCCCACTCAGTAATCATAGAAAAACTCACTAATCTAGGCATCAACCCCTATATCACTAGGTGGATTGCAAACTGGCTGACAGACAGAACCCACAGTGTGAAAGTAGCTGACTCCATGTCAGACTGCTGACCAGTCATGAGTGGAGTCCCACAAAGAACCTGTAGCTGTCAGGCAACAATGCACTACTGACTTTGCAAGGGAAAAACAACATTCAGAAATCACAGCTTTTATGGGGAACAGAACAAATATGAGGCAAAAATCTGTTTTTATTTACAAATGGTAGTGGGTAGGAAAGTCAGGCCCTTGCCACCTCCACTTAAGGTACAGGGTTCAAGCCTGACCTCTCTAGCCACCAGCAGATAGTGACGAGGCATTTCACACACACACACTTAAAAAATAAAAGTACTGCTTACCTAACAAATTACCTTATTAATAAAACAAGTGCTGAGGAAAAAAGTATATAAACTACTATCAAATTCTTCAGATTTATAACCTCAGATTGAATTCAAATGATGAAATCAATATAACGTAATCTTTAATTATATCTAGAAATTGAAAGAGAAAAAAATGTGACTATAACAAGCAATTAATAAACCAAAAAGTGGTAATCAAGCAGAGTGCAGAGCGAATATAGAGCTGTAGAAACAATTTGTCCACACCTCTCCTCTCAATAAGTCAAAATGTAGATTTTGGGGTTTTGACCATATGACTAGATACTGTCAGATGACTTGGCAAAAACAGTAATCGAAATGCTGAAGTCAGTGTCTTGCCATGCTGCTGATCCATGTTCTACTGTGCTGCTGATGCAGGCTATGACAGACTATGAACAGAGTTAAGGACCTATCATTTATGTAACAGGCATGGTGCTCCAATTGTCTCACATAGTATATGTGAAAGGAAGTGACATCTAAAGAGAGAAGTTATTAAGTTAGGGTTGTTTCTTATTATTTATATCGCCCTTCATATGTCAATGGTTTTAGCAGACTGTATGACTGGATGAGATTCTACTGCATAGTGTCTCATAAGTATAAAGCAATTCTGCAGTGTGCTGTGTCCATCATCTCACATTGCTGTCTAAAGCTTATCATTGTATTTGACATCAGTGCAGCAGAACTCAGGTCTCCTGCACATCAAGGTAGTCATAGCTGCTTACAGCTGACTGCCTTTTCTGAAATGGCTTATTGGTGGCTTATCACCTGCATGTGTCAGAGGGCTACACAACTGAGGAAGGAGTTTCTTATATAACCACAGATATAATTCAGACAGCAAGCAAAGTTAAAAGTGCAAGCTCCTTAGGTTTTAACAAAACACCTGGTGGTGCCGTAGAATCACGGAAAGAGAATAATAACATAGTAATTGGTGCTGCCATCCACTAACAAATAGACTCAAACCAACATAAGATCATCAAAATGGCTGAGTCCAAATGGAGCAGCGATACTGCATCCCAACAGCTTTCTGCACTGGTGGTAGAACTTAAACAGAAGTGAATAACAAATTGCATGCAGCAAGGAAAATTCCAACGGAGTTCCAAAACATTTGTTGCTGCAAGTAATATTTATTAAGCCACTAACTCAAATTCAGACATACTGTCTTACAGTCTCAGTACAGCAAAGACACCAGAAATGAGTTGGCAAATGAATCCCTCTACTCATCATCATCGAACAAAAATAATTGTTCATTCAACCTATCAGTCCACTTACGAAATTATTGTTCCCAAAAAAATCACTACAGCCAGGGCGAAATCACTAGTTACAAACCAAGACATCACCACCATTCTACAGTATATACTGTCTGTTCACATACACACACACACACCTCTTACCTGGAGCGACGTGCCATTAAATCCATAGCTGTCTCTTAGTGCACTACCTGCCTGCTCGCCCGCGCATTACGTCCGTTGCAGCACATTCACCACGTGAGATGCCCGACAAGACTCCAGCCTGCCAACGTTGCAGTCCGAGTCCGATCCGTTTCCAGGGACAGTCTATGCATTACAACTGCATATACTTCTGGGATCTCTGTTCCTACATGTTTCCCCATCCTGACTGCTGCTGAAACAGTCTGCGTATGCTCCCGACTGTCTCAGCAGCAGTTCGGACTCGTGCACATGCGCGAAAGTCTGCAAATTTTAATTTTTTTTTTTATTTTTTATTTTCTTTAATTACTTTATTGTTTTATAGCTGGGGGGGCTGCAGTCCAGCAGAAAAATAGCATGGGCTGCCCCTGAACATAGCTGAAATGACACTCACCACACCCAAGTTAGACTGCAGGTTGGGTAGGGGGTTACCTTTCTAACAAAATGACCAGGACAGATGTTTTCAGAGAACCTGCTGTTTCACTTCTCTTCTATAAACCACATTTCTGCAGAAAAGGAAATGCAGACTTCCTTGAATTGATAAATTTCAGGATGTGCACTTCAGCTGTACCAGCAGAAAAGTGTTACATGCATTTTGAAAACAAAACTCAGGACTCATTTCATATTTTTCTGCTATCCTCCTGAGTTAAATGGAATATTAGTGAAGTATTGTAGCAAATCATACATGTATGCATATTAAAGTTAAAATGGAAAAGAAAAAAAATGTTTAGAGAGGATGTATATGAGATATTTATGTTTATATGTGGAAGAAATTCAAATACGGGGAAACAAGATTATTCCTGTCTCTTTTACTGAAACTGAGGAAGAAATTCACTATAATTGCCAGCAAGAGAAGAGAAAAATACATTGTATTACTGTGTCTTCTGTTAAGTGTAGTAAGTCATGAAACACTCGAATCCAAAACAGCACAAACCAAGAAATAAAATAAAATCTGGAGTCAGAGCAATAGGGTAACACGTAATATACCACAATGGTCACAGGAAAATAAAATTTAATGAAGCGCTTTTCGTCTGTGATATACACAGACTTCCTCAGACAAAATATTCACAAAACATTTTACAAAACAGGCAGCTTAAATGCTACAGCAGTCCTAATTCAAAAGGTCATTGACCAATCAAAACAAGCTTTGAATCATGAGTAAAATTTAAAAACATACTCACATAATTATGTTAAATCAAGAACATTGTATATAATAAAATAAAGATTATATATAATAAAATAAAGAATAAAAATAGAGATAAACCCTAGAAATCAACCAGTCCTTAGTCTATCATCTTTACTGGAACTAATCACTACCTAAGGGGTGTAAATAGAAATCACAATACAATAGTACTATGTTGCAACATAGTACTATTGTATTGTGATTTCTATTTACACCCCTTAGGTAGTGATTAGTTCCAGTAAAGATGATAGACTAAGGAACTGATTTCAGGGTTTATCTATTTTTATTCTTTATTTTATTATATATAATCTTATTTTATTATATACAATGTTCTTGATTTAACATAATTGTGTGAGTATGTTTTTAAATTTTACTCATGATTCAAAGCTTGTTTTGATTGGTCAATGACCTTTTGAATTAGGACTGCTGTAGCATTTAAGCTGCCTGTTTTGTAAAATGTTTTGTGAATATTTTGTCTGAGGAAGTCTGTGTATATCACAGGCTTCCATAAATTTTATTTTCCTGTGACCATTGTGGTATATTACGTGTTACCCTATTGCTCTGACTCCAGATTTTATTTTAATTCTAAGTGTAGTAAGTGCCCAAAAGATCTTTCTTTTTTAACAGTACATTCTAGAAATTATGATACAACAGCAATGGTAACAGGAAAATTAGTAAAGCGATGTTTTAAAAATTAATTCCTATAATACTCCTGTGTGCAGCATTATTATAGCTTCACAGCTGAAATAAATGCAACTGTAGTCCTACCAGATAAAGATAAATGTTTTATAATCTGATTGTTTTTTACTTGGTTAACTGTGACAATTACTGATTTGTTTGTTTGTTTGTTTGCTTTGGGTTACTGTATTTCCTGCATTGAAAGTACATAATTTAGATGCATACCCCTTCAAAACAGATATCACCAATGTACTGCCCAACAGATTCAGTGCCAACTTTACCCCTCTCACCCCCATCAAATGACCAATCACAGTACGAGTAGATTGCCAGGCACCCAGTTTTACTGCTGCACAGGTTAAAACAGCACTGTCCAAGGCCAAGAATACAGCTTCTATGGGACCTGACGGTATCCCTGGCTGTGTTCTACATGAACTACAGAGTGAACTGGCACCTCACCTGTGTGCCCTGTTCAATGGCAGCCTCACCTCAGGCTTTGTCCTTACCGAATGGTGCACTGCTACATTCATCCCTCTCCACAAAGAAGGAGTGACTACAGACCTTGAGAACTATGACCCCATTAGCCTGATGAGTCTGATATGCAAAGCTATGGAATGCATCATCATGGACTTAATAAACAAGGATATAGGAAATCTCCAAACTCTGGATCCCATACAGTTTGGTTTTGTGAAGTGTAGATCATGCCTGCTCAACCTGGTCAACTTCTTTCAGTCAGTCACCAGAGCTGTGGATAAAGGCAAGGTGGTTCATACAGCCTACCTTGATCTGGACAAGGCCTTTGATAACATTCCCCACTCAGGAATCATAGAAAAACTCACTAATCTAGGCATCAACCCCTATATCACTAGGTGGATTGCAAACTGGCTGACAGACAGAACCCACAGTGTGAAAGTAGCTGACTCCACGTCAGACTGCTGACCAGTCATGAGTGGAGTCCCACAGGATTCAGTCCTGCGTTCTCTCCTGTTTGGTATCTACTGCTCTAAAGTCTAGGCCAACATGAAGGGACTCTGTCTGACAAAGTTCACAGACAATTGCAAGTTAGGAGCTATTATTAACTCCCCAAGTGATGCTGACATCCTACAGAAAGGACTCACTGTGACCAATATCTGGTGTCAGAACCATGGCCTTAAGCTCAATGCCAAAAAATGTGTCATCATTCCCTTTGGGAAAAACCCAGCTCCCATGAATTACCACATCCATGGTAGTCCACTGAACACAGACGGCATTGTAAGAGTTCTGGGAACACAGGTTGACAGCAACTTTCTTTTGACCACCACATTGCCACTGTGGTCAAAAAGTTCTTCTGTGTGGCACATCTCATTACTAAGGGTTTTGTATCCAGGAAGAAAGAGGACATTGTCTCCCTCTACTCCTCCCTCATTAGGCCAATCATCGAGTACAATGCCCCATTTGGCATGTACCTCACTAGACACCTGCAACAACTGGAGAGGCCACAAAAGTACCTCACAAAGAGGATCTTAGGCCTTAAACTATTGTCCTATATGGAAAGTCTCAAAAAACTCCAGATATTCTCTATCTCATATTGCCTACTTAGAGGCGATCTCTGCTTGACTTACAAAGGCATGTCTGACCCAGCTCTGTCAGAAATGCTATATCTAAAGAAATCTCAGTGCCTCTGCACCACATGCTTCACATACCTCAACCTCATTACCACAATCAACAGAATAAGCTAGAGGGACAGATTCATAACCCAGAGACTGCCCGTGCTATGGAATAGGCTTCCCATACATGTCAAACAGAGCACCTCACTGGCCCTCTTCAAGAGAAGTCTTGATGAGTGGATGGGAAATAGAAAATTCATCCCAGGGATCACTTCAGCGGCTCTACTCAACAGAGGTACTGGGAACTAAGGTTGGGTGGCAAGATGCCAGGGTATTCCGATTGGCTAGGCTTGTAAAGGCTCCAGAGCCATTAGCCTAGTATACACCTATGAGCCTATGAACCTATAAAGACAAATCTCCTTGTCATTTCAACTCAGTACCTTACAAAGAAAAGTGAAGGTGCCCAACACGTGTCCTATGCTAATAGACTAAAATCCCAGTCATTATACTCTGTGTCATACAGACCACTTAGTGGTGATCTCTGCCTAGCCTATATGGCAACCTCAGATTCTACCCTGATGAAAATGCTACACATTAGCAAGACAAATGGTACTCACTGCACCCGTTCTAATGACCTCAACATGAGAAGCAATATTAATAGGACCTGGTAAAGAGACAGGTTCATCTTCCAGAATCTCCCTCAACTCTGGAATAAGCTTCCAATCCTAGTAAAACATTGCTCTTCACTGAGCCTTTTCAAGCACAATCTAAATAATTGGATGAGAAATTGAAAATTCACCCCTAACATTACACCCACATCCCTTCTGGACAAGGGCAGCAAGTTTTCAGTCAGGTCTACTAATAGTACCAATACAAAAGGGAAAAACTTGGCTGGGCTTGTAAGGGCCTCAGAGCCATTAGCCAAGTAGCCTCCTATAGTCATAAGTGTGCATAAACACTACTCAACATTCTTCCAAAGTACAGAAGCACATCCCAAATCACTGCCCTCACTGAAAGTTTAAGTACGTCCCATACACAATTTTTACTTCAATAAAGAATTTACTCAGCATTTCCATATTGTGTTGTTAAATTGGATCAAAGCAGCATTGTGTGCAGTTATTCTAATTTTTCTAGTTTTCTCTCCCCACCTTTTTTTTCTCATTTTTTTTCTTATTATGTATTTTTTCTCTTTTTTGTTTTGCTTCTTTCTCATTTTTTCCTTTTATAAAATGGTTAAAATGCCTCAGGAGCAAACTAGGCACATACCTCCCAGGCTAGGGACAGATCACACTCTACCTGTCTGTGGATGTCCACACAGCGTCAGAATGGAGGTGCTGGACCTGCAGGCATCCTATCACATGGCAGCCTGACAAGCCTCACAGAAAAAGTGCTTTGATGTTTGGTTGAGGATGTACTGGTAAAGGAAGTGGATAGCAGAATTTAGCAAGTTAAACCTCCTCTTCAGTGTGTAGAACACACTGTCATCCAGTTGATTATGACCCCAGCACCAACATAGGCTTCAACTCCTCAATATCAGAGTCCTCCACTGCAAAAACATCTGGCAGGGGATGCGTTTGAGGCTCTGTGGACTGGGACTCCAGCTGGTACTTTCTCAACTCTTCTTCCCTTACAGTTTCCCCTTCACCCTCTTCCTGATTTCCCATAAACACTATCCTCTTATAAATAATTGAAAAAATGGGGGGGGGGTCAATCCCATGAAAAAAGACAATCCCCGGGATTCATGAAGCTTGCGCCAGGTGCAGGCATAGCATAGGTGGTATAATGCCAAATATGGCCGTGGAGCGATTCAGGTACGATCCAATTCCACGTGCACTACCGGTGTATGCCAGAACTGTGCAGCCCTTGACTTAGGTATGCTAATCACCCCATGCACAGTGTCACACCATGCAAATGAAGGCATATAGTGATTCATGAAGTGGTGCAGGCATAGCGTAAGCCCACGGAAATGTAAACCAAAAAACACGGTTTACATTTTCCCAAACAGAAAATAGGAGCTATGGAAGCGGGCCAGACCCATGTATCACAAAGTTAACATATGCCAATGGCGAAATACACAGCCAATGACATAAGAAAAGATGCACAACATGTAAAAAACAACATTTAATGTCATGTCCACACTAACGCACAGCACAACCACAGGGCATGTGTGCGGAAACTGTAACATAAAGAAATAATATAAAAATGTCATAAAATTGCAACGTAATAGAAATTAGGTTTACAGCATAATACACAATGGTAGGCATGGAACACCACAACCAAGGTGCAAGGGTTGCTAAGGACCTGCGATAGTGTCCGGCGCAGTAACTATGAATTAGTAGTCAATGCCATGCAAATGAGGCAGATAATACTGAATCGCAAATGTCCCGCCGGATGAAGGTTGTACCAAGGAGTGGCTCAGAGGAGATACATGACATCAGCAGAGGGGTGTGCCACCGTAGCAGTAAGCACATTGGAGCAATGCAAATCCGGCCTGTCCGTTGCTAAGCAAAGCTGCAGGACAGGGGTGGGGAGGAAGGTATAGAATCATTTAGCTGAGAGCACACATGGTGCCCAAAAGTGCATGTGTATGGGGATGAAAACGTGCCTGAAACCCAGTAATCGGACGCACGTGCCGCGAACAATAGCACAAACAGGAAGGTCAGGGGAAGAAAAGAAAGAAATGCTGAAGTAGGGTAATTGGAGTACTAATGAGCAATCGACACCAATCAACTCACGATGGCCAATCGACGGCAGCTGACAAGTCTACTTGCAGAAATCTGCAAAACAGGATAGGGGAGGCATTGGAATGCAAAGAAAGGAGGGGAGGTATTGGATTGCAAAGACAGGAGACCTGACACAGCAGAGCAAAGCAAACCGACAGCAGACCGGCAGTAGCACACATAACGCAGGATACGCCAGGTCCAGGAAAGTACAAATGAAAGTAGGCTGCTGGATGCATGCCAGAAAATGGTAGGTGCAATGTGCAGAAATGTAAAGGGAAGGTCAAGAGGTAATCCATGGCAGCCAAATGTAATTCAACACCAAAGGTACCACAATAGTAGTTCCGGCAGTAAAACACATAAGATACCCTGTAGATAGGATTGTACATACACACCCTATGACATCATCGGTGTTCACAGCACAATAGTATAAAGTGTGAAAGCACCCTACACACACCTGTGTATTCCCAAACACTGCACCATAGATGTAAACACACGGGGAACTTTTAAAATGTACATGTTGGGAGCTGCCATAGCTGTGATTCATCAGCATGTGTTAGAGACTGACGGTGTTGTGGAGGATGATGCTAACAACCACCGCAGGCCTCGGAGGAGAAGGAGAGTGTTGAGACCAAGGGTAACCTACCAGGGGCTACATGACCTGGAGATAGTAGAGCATTACAGGGTGGACAGGGACATCTTACAGCAAATAGTGGAGCTGTGCCGGCCACGCCTGAGAACCAGAAACAACAGAGGGGAACCCATCCCAGTGGACATGAAGGTATGTGTAAGCCTGTGAATACTGGCCACAGGTACCTTTCAAAGGCCAACTGGAGATATAATGGGGATCTCACAGTCATCAGCATCCAGGGTACTACACCAATTCCTGGATGCCATGTTACCACATGCCAATGAGCAGATATACTTCCCCCAAACTCAGGAGGAGTTGGCCAGCAATATGCGCCACTTCCACCATGTGGCACACTACCCGGAGGTACTGAGTGCGATAGACTGCATGCACATACAAATCAAGTCACCACCCGGTGAGCATGGTAGGTGCTACATAAACCGCAAGGGATTCCACTCCATCAACTGCCAGGTCGTGTGCAATGCCCAGGGCATTATCATGGATGTGTGTGCTGGCAGCCCTGGAAGCTACCATGACTCCCATATCTGGCATGCCTCACAGCTGTATCAGGTATTTGTCAGGGGAGACATCCCACATGGCCATCTTGTGGGTGATGCTGGCTATGCACTGGAGCCATGGATGATGACTCCCATCAGAAATGCACACACACCCATGCAAGAACGCCATAATGAGGCACACGCACAAACCAGAATCATCATAGAGCGTGTGTTCGGGATGCTGAAATCACGGTTCCGGTGCTTGGATACATCTGGTGGAGCCTTGCAGTACTCTCCAGGCACATGTGCCCACATCGTCATAGTATGTGCCATGCTACATAATATGATCCTGCGGAAGCAGCTGCAGAAGGGACAAAATGGTGAAGGCCCTTATAGCCCACCGCAATTGCCAAGGCCATTACAGGAACAGAGAGATTCAGACCATGAACACACTGTGCCAATCCCAGTAGGCAGACAGAGGCGTGCCCAATATGCCTACGCCTTGGCAAAGAGGGAACGTATAGCACATACTCTGACAGTGTAGGCCCCTATGGACTGACACCTCTCCACCTGCACACACAGTAAAATGGATGGCACACAAACATGACCACCTGTAAATTGTAATGTATAGGTGGCCCAATGTCTGACTCCTACATAGGCAGCCCTCAAACATTGTACACACAACAGCTAGTGGAACATGGAATGTCAACACCTGAACAGTACATGAGCCTTACAGCATATGGTGGTGCTGTGTGCCTGTCACGTTCCCCGCCAGATATATATATATATATATGTATATATATATATATATATATATATATATATATATATATATATATATATATACATATATATATATATATATATATATATATATATATATATATATATATATATATATATATATATATATATATTTATATGATAGAACACAGTACTGGAACATTACAGCCGCGAGTAATAGTATGATGATATGAAGGGACATTTAGTCACTGCTGCCGGTGTTGCGGTCCACGTAGGTACTGTGTTCAACTGTGTTTGTGAGTGCCGTAGTCTGTCTATGTGTGCGTTGAGGGTGCCGTGTGCATCTCCATGTGACTGTAATGTGTGTGTGTGTCCACAACATGTGTCTGTTAGTGTCAAGTCAGAGGTAGATCAGTACGGTAGGTGTGGGTATAGCTAGCTGTAGGCATACAGATACCACCTGTCCCACAGTAGGAGGGACAGCCCCACCCTGGGCAGGTGTGTCCTGACATAAAACAGTACCAAGGGCAAATGTCCGAGATTTTAGGACATTAATATGTCCCATATATAATGTAACAGTCGTATTTAATAGTTATGCCTGTATGTAAGAAACGTAAATGTCACATGCAATATGATAAGTAGCCAAAGTCCCACAACAATAGGTATGTATTGAGGATAAAAGTATGTGCTAACCTGTGTACTGACCGTGGCTACGTGTTGGCCTTTAAACACCGCTGTGTGTCCCGCAAGTGTTCAACAATGACCATATGAAAAGGTGGCAACGCATGGCAAGCAGGTTCTTTTACCAACACAACCGCAATGACTGCAAATATCTGGGACAGAAATACAAGGGATAGCTGTCACTTACACATATCCCTTGATATATCGCTGCAATTCCGGAGGTATATAAGTAGCAAGCTCACCTGCAGATGATATAGAAACCAATTAACAACGGCCCAATGTACAATCCAGTAACATAAGTCTACTAACTGTTAGCTCTCTAATTAGGGATGGAGCCCACACACATATATATGGAATATGTAGAAATGCAAGCCCCACAAGCCTGTATATGCTACGTACACCCAACGACATCCCCCACACAGAAACTAAAGCAATACAGACTGTAATAGCAGCACAAACATCCAGTCAGTCAATTACATCTGCAGAACCCTCAACATACCGTGTGAGAGACACAATTAAAGGCATCATGCAAAATTGTAGGAGTTGTATAATGGAACAAACAGCCATGTTACAGGTTTTGTTTGTAATAGTCCGTTATCAGACGTTGGGATGACAGGTACACCCACATGTTGAACCACATACTCTAGCTGTCACACACAATCCATGGGGGACATGAATCCAAAGTATACTTGTCTCCATGCATAGCAGTTGCAATTACACATAACAAAACACAATACAGACTGTCTCCCCGAAGGTAGGGCAAATAGGCAACGCCCAAGTGGAGAATTCAATTATACCCCACTATTGCCATGTAATTGGTGAATGGAGTAGCTGCACAGCTGATATGCAAGTAATTAGTCACTCAGGAACACCAACTGGCGGGATGAAACCACATGTTACAGGTATCGACGTATTTAAGGATGACTTGCCAGACATTCAAACCGTATGCTCATACTGAACACCAGTTGAAACACTGTGAGAAAGATAGAGACGAAACTCTGTAACGATAACAAGGTATGTAGAACACCCGATATGTAAGGTTATGTATAGCATGATCTGTATTAATTAGTTTTACTGTATGTATAGCCTGGTTTGCATTAATTAAATGTGTCCACAGTGCATAAAGTGGGAAAAGGTATTTATGTAGTGATGTCTTGCTGAGCATACTAACGCTTGTAGAAACTGTGCATCCAGCAGTGGGCCACAAGGTACAAATCACAGACACCACAAGGGATGCTACATGAGGGCGTTAAACAGAACAATTTCATACAACCCGCTGTCAGTGGTAGGGTATGTCCAACAAGTACGTGCCATAGCAGGGGATAGTATATGTTGATTATACTGTCACAGCACGCATGTGTATGGGCATATAACATCAATGACATATCTAAGGTGGTCCCGCTGTGCAAGTATGCTTTGCATTATGGGATACTATGTGAAATATGTGTAATGTATAGTATTGTAGGTAGATATGACAAATATTCTACACAGCATAACAGGCATATCATGCATACCAAAGGTATCGTCTATTGGCATGTACAATAACAGGATACATATGGCTTGTAGGCATGGGACATTGTAATAGCATGATAGCTAATCTAAATGGAAGGGCTACCAAGTAACCATGCACAAAGGACATGTAATAGCTTCACAGGTGCATAGTGGGGTACTATGCAGTCTGGCAAGTCCATGTGTAAGCACAACTACAGTATTCACACCAGTGGCACCTCTCTAGGGTAGTGTCCTGTGAACAGCAGAGCCATGTGTCACCTGCACCTCTGCACAGTACAACCACTGCAGTGATCCCAGGCCTACATGTGTCTCCCAACCACCAAGGGAGGTATCACATGAACAGTGCTACTGAGTGTCCCTGCGTGATGTACATAGGACTCATGTTCCAAAGCATGGTGAGTGTCTGGTTTGGGAATGTAACTCTCAAGCACATCCCACTCATTGTGGCATGTGTGCACATATCCATGAGCATGTTGCTCACAGTGGCTTTTGCTTATGTCACGTATGTGGAGTATATCCATTAATAATGTTGTGGACATGGGCCCTGTCTGTTCAGCAGAGGTCACCCCTGAGTATGCAGTATGCAAATGTGTACAGACATGATGTCCGTAGTGCAGCCGCATTTTTTACCTGTCGGAGCTCAATAAATGTCATGGCGTGTTAATGTTGTGGTATGTAAAGCTGTAGCTGTTGTGTAAGGTACACCCTAAATGGGATAGTGTACCCTTGAATGTGTGTAGAAGTCTTGAGTTCAGAGGTACAATGGGTGCCTATGTACCAGCTACACACCCAGTACAGATAAGTGTGGCCACGTAGAAGGATATCCACGCCACAGTGGCAATACGGTAACCACAGGAGTGGGTGCGACATATGTGTGTACTGCAAACATGTACAATGTGATATGTATGTAGGGGACTACCACCCATGTGATAGTCAGTGGGTGAATGGTGTAATGCAAAGGTGATGTTCATGCACCTTGTGTCATGCAGCTTGATGCCATGATAGTCATATCAGGTATCTGTCACAGTGACACCCATATGGATGGAGTCAGTATCAGCTGGTGGAGCAATCATGGTGCTTTGTATGCAGGGGTTTGTAAAGCTAGGCAGGGAAAGTCCCCTGTGCTAGCCTGTACCGCAGGGAAGCATATACTAAACATGAGGGGCCCTATGACTGAGGACTGTGGTATGCCAAATGTAACTGACATGCAGTAGGTACTATGGTATGCTGGCCTCACTGTGTGTGTCCTGTCCATGAGCCACATTGCATAACATCCTGAGACATAGGGTACGATGTGCAGGTGGATGTGTATGTTGTCAATACCAGAATGGAGAATGGTGCTGAAAGGCAATGAGAGGACAATGTAGGATGTTTGGACTCCCATACCATCAGCAACTGCCCTGGTAACTGTATGAAAGGAGTCCACCAGGTGTAGGGGCCATGCTCTGGCCCTAACAAGCCCAACCCGGGTGGCATCAAAGGACGGGAGCCCAACAATGTCTCTGTGAATGATGTCCTTGATGATGTGATTAGAACCTTCCGTGATTAGAACCCGTGTGCATGCAAGATGGCCCTTTGCAACTGCTAAGTGGGTGAGCATGCCCAGTACGCCATTGTGTAGATGGACACACAGTACATTCCAAACTGCGCCCTTCCATGATTAGACTCTGTGTGCATGCAAGATGGCCCTTTGCAACTGCTAAGTGTGTGAGCATGCCCAGTATGCCATTGTGTAGATGGACACACAGTACATTCCAAACTGTGCCCTTCAGTGATTAGAATCGGTGTGCATGCAAGATGGCCCTTTGCAACTGCTAAGTGTGTGAGCATGCCCAGTACGCCGTTGTGTAGTTGGACACACAGTACATTCCAAACAGACGTGTGATACTAAGCGTGTGGGCATGGCCATTGACATCCTGTATAGCCATGGTGGTCATCCAGGCAACAGATGTCCATTTTCAATTTCACGATGGATGCCTACATTGAACACACTGTTGCTGTCTCGAAGGGTGTACTGTTTGTGGCGCATCCCGTATCTATTTAGTGTTGTAGTGCTCTGTAGATATTTAGTTGCCCCGATGACAGCACTGAAGTGTGTTTCTCTACGTCTACCTTGGGACAGTAATATGCTTTCAGACTGCTCACTCTCTAAACATTCCCTATCGGCATCTTTGCCTTTGCAGATGATGTCATCCACCTAGAAGTATGCCTCTGGGAATGCTGTGTTCAGTAATCTCGGTAGCGCGTTCTGTAAATGCGTAATGCTGTAGTGTGATAAGGTAGTTAGGCGTATGTTCAACTCCCAGCCCTGCCACGTGTGTGTGTGTGTGTGTGTGTGTGTGTGTGTGTGTGTGTGTGTGTGTGTGTGTGTGTGTGTGTGTTTCCAGCTGCCTGGGGACACAGTAATGCTTTTAGATGCCTCACAAAACATACATTCCCTATCAGCATCTTTGCCTTTGTGGATGATGTCACCCACCTAGAAGTATGCCTCGGGGAGTACTGTGTTCAGTAATCACGGTAGTGGGTTCTGTAAATGTGTAATGCTGTAGTGTGATAAGCTAGTTAGGTATATGTTCAATTCCCAGTCCTGCTAAGTGTGTGTGTTTCCAGCTGCCTGGGGACACAGTAATGCTTTTAGATGCCTCACAACACATACATCCCCTATCACCATTTTTGCCTTTGCAGATGATGTCACCCACCTAGAAGTATGCCTCTGGGAGTGCTGTGTTCAGTAATCTTGGTAGCACGTTCTGTAAATGCGTAATGCTGTAGTGTGATAAGGTAGTCAGGTGTATGTTCAACTTCCAGTCCTGCCAAGTGTGTGTGTGTGTGTTTCCACCTGCCTGGGGACACAGTAATGCTTTTAGATGCCTCACAACACATACATTCCCTATCGGCATCTTTGCCTTTGCGGATGATGTCACCCACCTAGAAGTATGCCTCTGGGTGCGCTGTGTTCAGTAATCTCGGTAGCAGGTTCTGTAAATGCGTAATGCTGTAGTGTGATAAGGTAGTTAGGTGTATGTTCAATTCCCAGTCCTGCTAAGTGTGTGTGTGTGTGTGTGTGTCTGTTTCCAGCTGCCTGGGGGCACAGTAATGCTTTTAGATGCCTCACAACACATACATTCCCTATCACCGTCTTTGCCTTTGCAGATTATGTCACCCACCTAGAAGTATGCCTCTGGGAGTGCTGTGTTCAGTAATCTCGGTAGCACGTTCTGTAAATGCGTAATGCTGTAGTGTGATAAGATAGTTAGATGTATGTTCAACTCCCAGTCCTGCCAAGTGTGTGTGTGTGTGTGTGTGTGTGTGTGTGTGTGTGTGTGTGTGTGTGTGTGTGTGTCCACCTGCCTGGGGACACAGTAATGCTTTTATATGCCTCACAACACATACATTCCCTATCGGCGTCTTTGCCTTTGCGGATGATGTCACCCACCTAGAAGTATGCCTCTGGGAGTGCTGTGTTCAGTAATCTCGGTAGCATGTTCTGTAAATGCGTAATGCTGTAGTGTAATAAGGTAGTTAGGTGTATGTTCAACTCCCAGTCCTGCCAAGTGTGTGTGTGTGTGTGTGTGTGTGTGTGTGTGTGTGTGTGTGTGTGTGTGTGTGTGTGTTTCCAGCTGTCTGGGGATGCAGTTATGCTTTAGATGCCTCACAACACATACATTCCCTATCGGCATCTTTGCCTTTGCGGATGATGTCACCCACCTAGAAGTATGCCTCTGGGAGTGCTGTGTTCAGTAATCTCGGTAGTGTGTTCTGTAAATGTGTAATGCTGTAGTGTGATAAGGTAGTTAGGTGTATGTTCAACTCCCAGTCCTGCCAAGTGTGTGTGTTTCCAGCTGCCTGGGGATGCAGTTATGCTTTTAAATGCCTCACAACACATACATTCCCTATCGGCGTCTTTGCCTTTGCGGATGATTTCACCCACCTAGAAGTATGCCTCTGGGAGTACGGTGTTCTGTAATCTCAGTAGCGCGTTCTGTAATTCTGTAATGCTGTAGTGTGATAAGGTAGTTAGGTGTATGTTTAACTCCCAGCCCTGCCAAGTGTGTGTGTGTGTGTGTGTGTGTGTGTGTGTGTGTGTGTGTGTGTGTGTGTGTGTGTGTGTGTGTGTGTGTATATATATATTTGTAATATGTATGTGGATATTAGCACTATTGAATGTGCTGCATTATCTGTACATGATCACCTTGGATGTATGTGAATGTGCTATGGCTCTGTGATAGTGCACATGCTGTAGTGATCCTGGGTTATAGCTGTGTAGTGACCAGTTATTTTGTTGCTGGGTATTACAAGGGACATTGAAAACAATGATAGTACAGCACCTTTAAACGGTCATGTGCACATCTCAGCAGCAGTCAGCAGTGGTTATTACTTTGGAGGATGAGTATGGCTCATATAACTATGTATTAAATGACAATACTATGCAAATCAGGTTAACATTACTGACACCCATTTATCCACAGGTTGTGATACAGATCCCAAGAATGTATGTGTATACATTGCCAGGTGCAGGACTGGAATATGGTTGAATGCATGGAGGGGTGTCCATGGCCAGAAATGGCGATCTGTGCAGCCTAGCAGGTGCAGTCTGTGACTGTCCCACAACCTCCAGTATATGGCTGACACATGCTGAAACAGTGTACATGCAGAGACACACATAAAACAAACAGCTAGGGATAACACATACACACACACATTGCATCAACATTGGGCCATGCAAAACCTGTTGTCCCTCACACACACACAAATGCATACATGTTGATTGGATGGTTCAATGACAGGCTCTGGAAAAGAAACTACATACCCTGTGCATATGATGACACCTGTGCCACCTCTTGTAATGTGTAACATTGATGCAGGTACAGACTAACATGGTGCTGATGCACAGGGTGGCTTCATAGCACTGTAATAATA
Source organism: Protopterus annectens (assembly GCF_019279795.1). NCBI lineage: Eukaryota > Metazoa > Chordata > Ceratodontiformes > Protopteridae > Protopterus > Protopterus annectens. The sequence goes on along the minus strand of NC_056729.1, from coordinate 1,816,839,217 downwards.
TTACAATGTTGTTAACACAAAGTGTGATTTCCTTCTAGGTGTATGTAAGCAGGCATGATACATTACAGCTATGATCATCAATGTAGTATAGTGTACAGCACTGTTAATTCTGAAGATGTATTATCCATCCATGTGCCATTTGACTGACATGTGTAGTATTGGCAGCATGTGTTTTAGAGTGTGCAGTACGTGTGTGATGTGTGTAGTACAGATTTTCATGTATTTATATGTGAACATGGTGAAGGTGCACTGTCTGCATCTACATGTATAGTGGACACATTGGAATGGTGAAATGCCCTGTATTTCACACTGTTAACACGTCATACTTTCTATTGGCGGCCAGTATGCATTATACTACACATATTGTTGTACTTGTCTACACATGTGTGATTGCTATAGTTTTACACGGTGCTGTGGGTGATACTGTTACTATCTGTGATTGTTTTGCATTATGGTAGTAGACACGACCTCAACAGTCTGAATAACCAATTGTTATATATCTTCACAACTGACCCACACATGTAGGACACACAGTAGCATGTGGATCCTACATGTACTATACTATACCAGTACGCACTGGTATTGACCGCCACACATTGCTGGGACCATTACTGTTTGACATATAGGTTCATAGGTTCATAGGTTCATAGGTTTATACTAGGCTATCTGCCCTAAGGCATTTATAAGCCTAGCCCAGAGTTTTGTGGCTTACGCCACCCCTTATGTTAAAAAATACTGTGTCCATTATTTTGTTGTGCCTCTGTCCAGCAGTGACACAGAGATGATTCCCAGGGTAAACCTACGATCTCCCATCCACCGGTCAAGATTTCTCTTGAACAGAGCCAGCGAGGTGCTCTGCCTCACATGGACCGGGATTTTATTCCACAACATAGGGAGTCTCTGGGTGACAAATCTATCCTTCCAGCATGTCCTATTTATATCCGTGCTAAGGTTTAAGTCACTTGCTCTAGTGGATCTGGTAGATTTGGATTTTTGAGGTGGAGCATGTCCATTAATTCGGGTTGGACATGGCCTTGTATGTCAGGCACAGGTCACCTCTGAGCAGACGGTATGCGACTGAATAGAGCTGGAGTTTCTTCAGTCTGGCAGCATATGACAGATTTTGGAGTCCCTTTATCCTTTTGGTGAGGAACTTTTGGGGTCTCTCCAATTGCTGCAGGTGTCGGGTGAGATACATCCCGAAGGCATTGTACTCGATCATTGGTCTGATAAGTGAAGAGTACAGGGGAACAATGACCTCACTTGATCTGGATGTGAATCCCTTCATGATCAGGTGGGCAATGTAGAAGTTTTTTCTAACCACTTTAGCAATGTGAGTGTCAAAAGAAAGGCCACTGTCAACCTGGGTCCCCAGGTCCCTGATAACCTCTTCTGTGCTTAGTGGATTGCCACCTATATGGTAGCTTGGGGTTACCTTGTTTTTCCTGAAGGGTATGACTATACATTTTTTGGCATTTAACTTCAGGCCATGGCTCTGGCACCAGCTATCAGTTTCTGTGAGACCCCTCTGAAGGATATCTGTGTCCGATGTACTTTCCACTATGGCTCCCAGTTTGCAGTCATCTGCAAACTTTGTCAGCCATAGTCCTCCTATGTTTGCCTGTACTTCTGAGAAGTAGATGCCGAACAACAGGGGCCAAGGACTGAGCCCTGTGGGACACCACTTGTGACCGGCTTGGAGTCTGACATGGCACCAGCTACTCTAACCCTGTGGGTTCTGTCCTTTAGCCAGTTTGCAACCCATCTTGTGACATATGGGTTTACATTTAAGCTGGTAAGTTTCTCTATAATACCCAAGTGGGGTATTGTGTTGAAAGCTTTTGCAAGGTCAAGGTAGGCTGTATGGACTGCCTTTACCTCATCAATGGCCTTGGTGACTGTTTTGAAGAAGTCAACCAAGTTCAAAAGGCATGATCTGCCCTTGAAAAAGCCAAACTGGGTCGGGTCCAATGTCTGCAAGTCCCCTATGTCTTTGTTTATGAGTTCCATTATGATCCTCTCCATAGCTTTGCAGACCAGGCTTGTTAAGCTTATGGGGCAGTAATTACCAGGGTCCGTAGAGGCACCGCCTTTGTGGAGTGGGACCACAGTTGCCATACGCCACTCCTTGGGCACATATCCTGTGGTAAGGCTAAGATTAAACAGCTGCCTTCTGTGCGGGTTTAGTTCCTCATTGAGTTCATGTAGCACACAGCCGGGGACACCATCCGGTCCCATTGATGCTGTGTTTTTAGCTTTAGAGAGAACAGCTTTCACCTGCGCATTGGAGATGTCTGGGAGGCTGCACTCTGGTGGGATAGTTATCTCTCCTTTTGGGGGGGAGAGGGGGGTGAAGTTTGCACTGAACCTGTCTGCCAGTATGTTGGCAATGTCTGTGGGTTCAGTGATTTTTGTATCATTTTGGACTAATTCTGAGCATATCTGGGAGTTTCCACCCAGATTTCTAACATAGCTGAAGAAGGCCTTATGATTGTCTTTTGAATCTATGGCACTTTTTCTCTCAAAGTTGGCCTTGGTTGATTTTATGAGTGCTCGTATTTTTTTACTAATAATGATCAAAGGTGTCTTCTCTTTTATGGATTTTGCTCTATCATGTAACAGCTTTCTCCTCTTATTGTAAAGTTTGTTTATGGCTGGGGTCCACCAGACTGGACGTTTGCCCTTGGTGGAAAGAGTCTTGGTTTTATTGGGGATTGCCTGATCCATGCAGTCCTGGAGGTGTTCATAGAAGGCATTTGTAAGGGCTTCCGCAGCTTGGGTTGTGGTTTCCACTGGCTTGGGGTCCTTGAAGGATACCACACCAGTCTTGAGTAGTGTGAAGTTTGCTTTAGAGAAGTTCTTCACTGTGGTCTTTTTTGTTTGGGGTGGGGGCGGGATGTAGATATCCAGTGAGATTAGTTTATGATTTGATCTCACCAATGAGGGATATACTTCCGGTGTGGAGCATTTTGTCCCCATGTTTGTGATGATGAGATCTAGTATATTTTCTCCTCTTGTGGGAACGGTGACTAGTTGTTCCATGGCATTTGAATTTATGAACTCTAGGAACCTTTGGGCTAGAAAGTTTGGGCTTGAGTAATGTTCCCAGTCTATATTTGGGTAGTTGAAGTCACCCAATATAATGGTGTTTGGAGATACATTTATACCCTCCAGTGTCTTCAGGAAGGCTGTGTGGGGTTCCTGAGTTTGAGAGGGTGGCCTGTAGCATGCTATAAATTGTAGAGCAGTTTTGCCTATGGTTAATTGCACCTGGATGGTTTCCGATGCTTGATGCGTTGCCACCAACCTGGAGGTGTGGGTATCCTTGATGAATATGGATACACCCCACCTTTTGTGGTGTGGTCCGGGTTTTGGGGCCGGGCATGATATGAGGTAAAACCTGATAGTGCGGGGTGCTCTCAGGAGCCTTGAACCAGGTTTCAGTCACAGCACAGACACTTGATGTTCTCCATACTGAGAAGGGCCTCGAGTGTTTGCATTTTGAGATTTAGACTTCTGGCATTGAGCAGCATTACCCTTAGTTTCTTCCCATTTTTGTTTTCTAGGGTGGTAGGTTTAGAATTTGAGCCTTGCCTAAAAAAGGCACTATGGAGGTGGCAAGAGCCTTAGCCAATATCCGGAATCCCAGGGGTGACAGGTGCAAGCCATCCCTTGTGAAGCAGCGTGGCTTGTCAAGCATGTCATCCCAGGCAGAGAGACACTGGATCCCCTTTGAATGACACCAGAAATTAAGCCAATTGTTAAAGCTGATCATCTTGTCTCTATGTTGTGGCATCATTCTTGGTGAAGGAAGGATGCTGCTCAGGGTAGGGTCATACCTGCCTGGGCTACATAATCCTAGAGCTCCTCTATGTCTCTTTTCATGTAGTCCAGGGAGGTATGTCTCAGATCGTTCACACCAGCATGGACAATGACTGTGTCATATTTGTACCTGCTGTGGAGTGACCCGAGTGCTAGTGTTATGTGGCGGATTCTAGCGCCCGATAGGCAGCTTACTGTGACCCTCTCCTTGTTCAGCCTGGTGAGTGGGACGTCAGTGTGTCTGACTATGGAGTCACCTATGACAAGTATGTTTGGTGTTGTATTTGGCCTTAAGGGCTGTGACTGCTTTGCACACTGATTTTGTGGTTTATGTGTTGCCTGTGGTGTGTCATGAGATGGCGGTTGCTTGGGTGTCTGCTTTGGAGGCCTCTGCTGTTTAGGTAAATTTTTGCTCAGAGCCTCCGAGTATGTCTTTGTGTGTTTATGTGTTTGATTCATTGTTGTGATAGCTTTATGTGAGACTGGTTTTGTGGTGTGTGTAGTTGCCTTCTCCTCCTGTCTGGTCTTGACAGTCCTGAGTTGAGAGAGCTCAGCCTCCAGTTTGGCTAAATAGCTGCATTTCTCGCAAGCATTTGTGTTATGTGGGAGGAGGAGAGGGTTGTCTTTGTACATGAGGCAATTGTAACATTGCCTCAATATTCCCAGATTCACCAACTGGACAGGAGAGGATGCCAGCATCTGGCCCTTCGACATGCTAGAGAAATTAAGAAGTTAGCGGTGTAACTGAATAAGAGAGGACTTAGTATGGAAGTGGGTACTCCTGGGGGGGGGGGTTCGCTAGTGAGTGACTTTGTATAATACAGAAGTGCTAAGCCTGAAAAGAAGATGCTTTTAAGACAAGTGCTGAGCTTTTTTTTTTTTTTTTTTTTTTGGAGGAAAAAAAAAAGCTTTTTAGGAACAAGTGCTGCGCATTTTAGTTAAGGGATATACTGTTTAGATTACTAGTAGAGCAGTTCTAAGGGAAAAAATGAAGAACAGACTTTATGGAGCCAGAAAAAGTTTAACCTTGTTAAACCGGCGCTGCCTGATGCTGCTCTAGTGGCAACTCCGCGCTAAATTGCGCTAAAGCATGCTTGATAGCAGAGGCTGGAAAGAGCCAGGAATTGACCCAATACGGCCAATAAAACTACAGTTTCAAGTCAGTAACCACTCCCACTGGGGGGCAGGGAAGCTGCTCAATGTTTTTTACTGCCACTGATCAACAGAGAGACTTTCCTTTAGCCCAAGCAAAAATGGCTTCACAGAAACTTACAAACAGTTCAAGAACAGCAAGCCTGTAACAGTAGCCATGTTAGTTACAAGCAAAGACAATAGGGATATTCCTGTCCACATCTGGGAATTCATACTGTGGCCTAGAATGCATTCTGCACATGACACAGTTATTCTACACAAGGGTATCATACAGACAGATATGTGTTATCCAACCCATGCTGTAAACCTATAAGGCTACACATACTTTACCAACAGTAACACATAGGTATTACACCCCAATATGTATAATGGGTAACAATGTGTACATATAGATAAGTGCTATGTCATTTGTCATTTGATATTTGCATTTACAATGGTATTTTGAAGTACATCATTGTATCACATAAGCAATGAGAGTTCTGCATGCATATCCTCCAAGGTGGTTGTGCAACTATGATGAATGTCCATTATTGACATACTTTGCTGTGTTTGAACTGTTCTGCAGTAATACACATACATGAACAGTCACTCACACTATGTATATAAACTGTCATGTGTGTGTGTGTGTGTGTGTGTGTGTGTGTGTGCATGTGTGTGTGTGTGTGTGTGTGTGCGTGACACAGATGACCTAGGCCACAGACAATTCTGGTACATGTAGTTGACAAGTGCTTTATTGCTCCACCAGATGTGTCCAGGCACCAGAACTGTGACTTGAGCGACACAAACACATGCTAGAGTAAAGTTTCTGTTTGTGCGTATGTCTCATTATGGCATTCCTGTTCATGTGTGTGTGCATTTCTGATGTGTGTCATCAGCCACAGTTGAACTGCACATCCAGCATCTCCCACTAGGTGACCATGAGGGTTGTCCCCATTGCCAAATGTTTTGTACAGCTGCGTTAGATGCCACATATCGGAAGCATTGCAGCTTCCAGGGCATCCAGCACACACATTCATTATTATGGGCTGGCCATCCCACACAAACCGCCACTTCATGGAGGGGAAGCCCTTGTGGATGATGTAGGCCCTACCACACTCACTGGCTGGTGCTTTGATGCATATGTGCGTGCAGTGTATTGCACACAGTACTTAGGGTATTCCACTATTGTGTGGAAAAGACACATATTGCTGCCCAATACCTCACGGGTATTGGGAATATATGCATCATCACTGACATGTGCTGACATGGCATTCATGAACTGGTGCAGTACCCTGGATGCTAATGTTTGTAAAATCCACATCATATCACCAGTTAATCTCTGGAAGGTACCTGTTACTGGTATCCTTAGGGCAACACATACCTTGGTTTCCACTGGGATAGGTTTCCCTCTGTTGGTTCTGTGTGTGAGACATGGCCTGCACAGCTCCACAATCTTCTTCAGGAGGTCTCTGTCCACTCTATGGCACTCTACTATCTCCAGCTCATGTAGCCCCTGGTAGGTTACCCTGTGCCTGCACACTCCTCTCCGTCTACTCACTGTGTGATGCTGAGCAGCATTCACATTGGCACAACCCTCCACATGTTGCAAATGTTGACGTATAATAGCAATGGCAGCCCCTAACATTATGTTGTCTCAGTTAAGCTTTTACAGTTTTCACTTCTCTTAGTATACTACAGTGTTGCAGTGTGTCTGAGAAAAACATGGCGGAATGCGGAATGCTGTTTGTAGAGTTGTAAGTGCTGTGCTGTGCTGGCCTACTGTACTGGCTGTGTAATATACTCTGATTGTTTTCACCTGCTAGCTGTGGCAGTTCTCTTTGGTTAACTTACTGCTATTTGTTTACCTTCCTTTTCACTGTTTGTGTCCACAGTGAGAGGCGCCGCGCATAGGAGCACAGTGAAGTGCACATCCGCTTCCATGTGCGCACACAGGCTTATACATGCGTACAAACACTTACACTGGCTTACACAACATTACACAGGCTTCAACAATCTTACAGTAGCTTACTCATTCTTCAACTCGCGCACACGGGTAGACACACATGCACAAATGCTTACTCGGGCTTACAGGCTTGCGCGGGCACAAGCACACTTCAGCAGGTTTGCAAGAAACTTCAGTGATATCCATGGCGTACACCATCAGTTTCCTGACTTTACCTAGGATAAATCATAACACGCCTCTTCCACTGATGAGTCACTGACAGCAAACATGTGACACACTGCTCCAATAAGATTACAGTGTTTTATACATACACACTCATGATGTCACCTATCTTCTACGCTGATAGTCCCCTTAACCTACTCTTACACTGTAGAGGCTTGGCCCATATGGCATGACAAATTGTGCTTCACTATCCTCAGCCTCAATTGCATAGGATTGCCTACTAATGCTTGGTTACATCTCTGAGAGTGCGCTTCCACACATAGCAACCACTACTCAGTAGCCATGTTGTCTTCAGCTTGCCATTCACCTGCATGACAAACTAACTTTTAACTGATGTTACAATTTGTATGTATATTTTACATATTTGCCTTGTTTTGTATACACAGCGCATATTCACGCCGCTGCGCTATGCTTAAACACCGGAGATCGGGGGAGGACAACTAGAGTTTTATTAATTTCCAATGGAAAAACATGCCACTGGCCTTATATTTGGCCATTGGCATGCTTCTTCAACTAAATCCATCCTTTATTTGCAGATGACATTGCTCCATTTAGCTACTTGCAGAACGTTACTCAGTTAACATCCGCATACATTTCTGCACATAACTCTACTCTTGCACGGACAGCTGACTGTTTCATGTATCGCATATTTTACATCATTTTCATAGCTTTCACCTACAAATGGGGTAATTTGCATATCCTAACATTGTCCGTGCAACGTTCATTTTAGGGGCTGTGTTACACGCCCCTACAGGATATTGCTGAATAGCTCGGCAGACATCTTGCCTTGCTCTACTCTTACTCTACTCATACACACCGACCAAGGCTTCATGAATCCTGGCCTAAGCTTTGCTGTGTGCTAATATGTCTATTTGTGGAATAAGCATGGCTGTAGGTATGTTTTGACCTGCTACGTCTGTCATTTCTACAGAGCAGCTCCCACTTTTATCATTTGTAGAGGTGACAGCCCTATAGGAACTATATGTACAGCTGTGACATTTGACAAGTCAACACATACCTGCGGTCAATACTAAACTGACTACTTCAGCGCTTTTCATACCTTCAGATTTGTCTTGTAGTAGTATAGTCGATAATACTGTTTCCTATAACATGTATCTGTTTCTGATACAAGATATGTCATTTTATTACACCACTACACACAATATATGAAGAAATCACAGGCCAGATGCCATTACATTCCTTTTGTACGACACACCCCAGAGTGTTGTGTTCCTCACAAAAGCCAACAGGTGCTAATCAAAACATATTCTGCTATCATCTACCTTATGTGTTCGCCGGTATTTGCGCTTTCCGTCAGTGGCAGAACTCACATGCGAGTGTGGGAGACTGAACACTGTATCGGGGACACTGCATAGCACCCTGAGGGACACATTTATGTTGTTTCTATTAACCTTCCACATTGACTATCACAGGGCATAAGTATTCATCAAATTTATCGAGGTACATGCTTTTGACTTGTACATGTTTTGTCATTTGTCATCACGTCTTTCTTCACACCTGACCACCTAATCTCACTAGTTCTGTACATTTATTTAGGTCAGGGTTACCCTCATACCTCTCAACTGTACACAATTTGGGTAAATGTCCCGAACTTAGACTTATAATTTTGTTCCTTTTTTAATAATATTGCGCCTTTCTGGTAATTTAGTGGCAAGTCATTAGGGACTGTGGGGTTAGACAATAATGACAGACATCAGTAGTTTATAATTAATAACCCTCAAAACATTCATACTAATGAATGATCCATTATTCTATCAGCGTTCTGACTTTGTAAGAGGAATATTTGAAATATTCCCTATTTGTACCTATTTTAAAATGCCTTTGTCCAGATGTCTTATTCTGATGGGTTGAGAGGTATGGTTACCATCTTAATCGTACACATGTACGTCCATGATAATCGCTTACACGACGCTAATATAAGTCCCTACATCTTCCCCCAATAGTTTACACAATATCCAGTAGATGGGTTCTTCATTTTTGGAAGATATAGGCGTCTGCTATACCCACATAGGAATATTAATCACTCCCATGGGGTGGACCTCATAAATCTGTGCCAGCCAACACCTAGGCACCTAGGCCCATTATTGCATACCCATGATTCCCAGACCTGACACCCCTCCACAGTTGTCATAACACATATTTAATGTGAGTGATAATAAATTATGACGACACTTCTAAGCACCATCCACTCTCCGCATGTCAGTACATATGTCTTACGCTCTGTCAGCCCATGTGTTATTACACTTGCACAAGCTACTGTTGCATGTACAGCTATATTGTAGTTGCAGATGACACTTCTTTGCAGCAATCATTACAGGACAGTGCATGTATAGATTCACAATTTTTGGGGTCCTGCAAAGGACACCTATATCCATGTTTAAAGAGTAGGACTTGCAGATCTGGCACACTGATACTTTCTGGGCAGTAGTTTTGAGAGCAGCAGTGTATTTACCTTAATTGTATGTCTGTTATGTGTATCCATACTAGCTATGGTGTAACCTATTTATGTACATGTGTTATATCTATGAGGACATTTGTTTATATGTTTGTTAGGTATATATCAATTAATGTTGTATGTGTTTGTGTGTGTATATATATATATATATATATATATATATATATATATATATATATATATGTCTGTACATTCTTTATTTCATATATTTATTTAGTTTAAGTCTGTGGATATATATCTATACACAAATGTATATATCCATGTATAGACATTACGTGTAGAAACCAGCATTCATTTGCTATGCTGTGAGCAGATTACACACGCACAGGCGCACTTGCATTTCCTTATTGTGGGTTACGCGCAGGTGCACATGCATATCCTTATTGTGGGTTACATATGTTTACTAAGTCTTTGTGCTTACGTGGGCTTTATTACTTATGACAGTACCGGTAAAATATCTGTAATCCGGTTAATGGACATATGCGAAACACACGTTCACCTTTACATATTTAAATGTCTGTACAGCACAGATGCATTCATTACACTTTAACATTATATGTGCTGTAGTCGTAGTTGAACCGGGACTGCATTCACGTTGGCCGGATGCTGTAACCACTATACTTTTGTGTTCTGACTCATTTATATGCATACCCATAGTACATAGCTACATTAACATATGCCTCACCGCTTCACTTACGACACAGGCATCCATTCTCCTGCTGGGAAAAATGTGGTACTACATATTACACATTCCCTATTCCCTACTGCTCTGGACCCAAGCTGCATATTCAATCACTGCAGGGATATTCAGAACCCCAAGGCTTATAGTCCAGACACATACAATTCTTTAATTGTCAGGGTGTTTATGTGATGATCTGGGTTTAGGCTTGTCCGCCTGGTGAACGGAACTGCCCTGACCATGTTCAAATATCAGACAAAGCACATGGACAGGGTTTGTCCATTTTAAACATTTTATCTGTGTTTACAGACAAGGGTGTTTGGGCACCTGTCAGCAGCTTATAATGTTGGCAATACATAATATGGGTGGGGGTGGTTACAATACATAATCCACGGTGAGTGGTGTTCCCATTCACATTTGACTATTTCCTGTATTCATTCATACGAGGATTATTATTTTGGACATGAATTAACTATGAATTAACAGGTATGCAGTAGTACAGTAAACATATGTGAAGGTTTGTTACTGTAAAAATGTACGGACCTCTGTAATACTTGGGGACTACCCCACATCCTTCACAACATTTCATGCTAATGTACATACTATTATTCTGTGAACTTTCGAAGTTTGTGAGAGCAGTATTTACATCTGTCCCTATTTGTTCACCCATCATTTTAGGCTTTGTCCAGATTTTGTTGCTGTAATAGGTTGAGAGGTGGTGTCGGTATGTGATTGAGTTGAATATATACTGTTGATAATTCAGTGGGGAGTAGGGTTACCACCTGTTCCTCTTTGCGAGGGGAAGTCCCACTTTAGACAGTTGTGTCCTGCGATGAAACCTAAGACATGGCAAATGTCCTGTGACTTTAAGACAAAAGTATATTTCTTATTTTCTTTAATAGTTGCATGATACAGGTATTTTGTATCTGAAACACATAACTAGTATTTGAAATAGCATAAGCAATTCAAATGCTATGAAATAAGCTTTTATTTTGGCAAGGAAAATGCCCACCACGGAACTCAGACACCAAGCAGTAGTTGTTTGTAAAAATATAAATCTTTTATTCCACACGAAAGAAAAAAAGCAAAAAGGGTTTGCGACTATTTAAATTCCCAAACAATGTTCAAAGTGGGACACAGTATTATCAAAAATTGTGTGGAATTTTTGATCGAGCAGGTTTAGAATTGTTATGTGTTATGGTTGAGTGACAGAACCCACAGGGTCAGAGTTGCTGGCGCCATGTCAGACTCAAAGCCTGTCACAAGTGGTGTCCCACAGGGCTCAGTCCTGGGCCCACTCTTGTTTGGCATCTACTTTTCCGAAGTAAAAGCAAACACAGGAGGGTTATGGCTGACAAAGTTTGCAGATGACTGCAAACTGGGCGCCATAGTAGAAAACACATCTGACACAGATATCCTTCAGAAGGGTCTCACAGAAACGGATAACTGGTGCCAGAGCCACGGCCTAAAGTTAAATGCCAAAAAATGCATAGTCATACCCTTGGAAAAACAAGGTTACCCTAGCTACCAAATAGGTGGCAATCCACTGAGCACAGAAGAAGTTATCAGGGACCTGGGGACCCAGGTTGATAGTAGTCTGTCATTCGACACCCATGTAGCTAAAGTAGTTAGGAAGACCTTCTACATTGCCCACCTTATCATGAAGGGATTCTCATCTAGATCAAGGGAGGTCATAGTCTCCCTTTACTCATCACTCATCAGACCAATGATTGAGTACAATGCCCCATTCGGAATGTATCTGACTCGACACTTGCAGCAGCTGGAGGCCACAAAAGTTCCTCACCAAAAGGATAAAGGGTCTCAAAATATGTCCTATGCTGCCCTGAAAGAACTCAGCTCTATTCAGTAACCGCTGCTCAGAGGTGACCTTTGCCTAACATACAAGGCCATGTCAAACCCAGATTTGATGAATATGCTTCACCTCAAAAATCTAGATCCATCAGAGCCACAAGGCGGAGACTTAAACCTCGACACGGCTATTAAAAGGCCGAGCTGGAGGGATAGATTCATCACCCAAAGACTCCCTATGCTGTGGAACAAAATCCCGGTACATGTGAGGCAGAGCACCTCGCTGGCCTTGTTCAAGAGAAATCTTGACCAATGGATGGGAGATCGCAGATATACCCCAGGGATTACCTCAGTGTCACTGCTCGACAGAGGCACAGCAAAATAATGGGTATAGTTCCCCATACTAAAGGGGTGGCGTAAGCCACAAAACGATGGGCTAGGCTTGTAAATGCCCTTGGGCAGATAGCCTAGTATGAACCTATGAACCTATGAACCTATAATATGAATCTAAACAAAATGTGTTAATGAATGATTTAAACACACTAAACAACAATATTATTTCTGATGAAAACTTTGGTACGGTTAAATTAGAATACAATAAGGTATTCAAGGATGTTGATATGTTTTGCAATAAGGTTATTAATAGGAAATTGCGTAAACTAGAGAGAGATCTCAATGAATACAGGGAGGGCCTGGCTTACCCCTTATATAAACCACTTAGGGGTGAAGGACAAAATACCAACAAAGATGGAAATGAAACCCCGAGTAACAATTGGGCCAATGAACCCCCTAGGAGAAGGGCAAGGTTAGCACAAAAGGAGCGTAAAGGGTCTACACAGGATTTTTACCAACACCCCAGGAGACCAATGGGGTGGAGACAAAATCACCCTCGCAGTTGGGACACCTAGGTCAAATAGGAACTTTTTATTCTCTAGGTAACAGCAAAGAACATACTGGTAGTGAAAGCATTGGAAACAATGGGAATGTGGGAGAAGCAATTGTTAATACTACACATGGGGCATGCAAACTACACGTCAGGTCCAAGTTTACTATTTACAATTATACAGAGACAATACCTGACGATACTGCTTTCAATGTGTTTACTAAGGGTTTACACTTTGTTCCTAACAGAAATTGTAATTTGCCTTCCACCCTAATTGATTTAAAACTCTTTACCAGAAGCCTTAATTTACAGTATCTCTGTAAACAACAAGCACAGAACCAGTCTGGACAAGCACAGAACCAGTCTGGATTAGATAGGAAAAGTCTATTTAACCCCCCAATGCACCTGTTGATCAAACTGTTTGAACAATTAGTGGAAACTGAACTTAGGGCTTTACCATACATAAGAACAGATAAAGAAAATTTGAAACAAGTTGAAATGGACTTCATTGAAACACTGAAAAGGGACAACATAAGGGTGATGAAACCGGACAAAGGTGGGGGTATTGTTCTCATGTACAACAGTAATTATGAGGAACACCTCCACCAAATGCTCCAAAATGATGAACAATATATGACGGTATCTAAAAACAAAGTCAATATATCCTGGGCCAAAATCAAATATGCTTTGAATGATTACTTGCTTCAGGGTGTTATCAGTGAAAAATCCTTTAATTTTTTTGCATATTCCTAAACCCAAGCTTCCACTAATATTTGGAATCCCAAAAACACATAAAGGGATGGACCCATTGGCATTCAGACCAATAGTAGCTGGCAGTGGTAGTATTACTGAACCACTAGCCAAATTTGTAGATTTTGTAACCAAAAAGCTATGCATTTACTGAAATATGTGTGCAAAGACTCATGGGAGTTTTTGAAAAGGGTCCCCTGTGATAGTTTTGATCCAGATCTTCTAATGGTAACGATTGACATCAAGGATTTGTTCCCAAGTATACCACATGAAATAGGATTACAGTGGTTTAGTGACTTTTTCATCCAAGAAACTAATCTAAGTGGGAACTTAATAAACTTGATGGTGGAATTTATGACCATTATACTAGAGAACAACTGTGTGTTTTTAATGGCAAAATTTTCAAACAACTTAAAGGAGTGGCAATGGGGGCACCATGTGCTAGCATGTACGCAAATGTGATACTCCATAGATGGGAATCGGAATTTGTATTTACACCGCCCTGGGACTGCCACATACTTTTCTATAGGAGATTTCTTGATGACATTTGCATTCTGTGGAAAGGAACACATGATTCACTGTTAGGCTTTTTGGCACATATCAATAGTACTACATTCTTTCTTAGGTTTACACATACAATAACAACAAATGAACTGCACTACCTCAACGTTAATCTCTACAAAGATCATGCTAATAAAACTTTTCAATCAAAAATTTATAGAAAAGATTCATTTTCAAACTCATTTTTGCACTTTCATAGTGCACACCCTTTTCCACAGAAAAAGGGCATTCTTAAAGGACAACTAATTAGAGCGTCCAGAATGTGCAGCACAGAGGCTGACTTCTTGAATGAAGTTCAAACATTACAGCACATGTTTTTAGAAAGAGGCTACCCTCTGGATTTATTTCAGGTATTAGCTAAAGAAGTAATGGATAAAAGAAACTCAACAGACTACCCATTTGTGGGGAAGGGACACACAGACAGCGAAGTGATTGTCACTAAACAAAATGAATTTATTGGACCTAAATTCATTTACACACATTGTGATCAAGCCCATGAAATAGAAAGGGTTATTGGTAAATTTTGGCCAGTACTTATGTCCCATGAAGAATTAAAGAACACATTACCCCACAAACCAAGATTCATTAGAAAGGAGGGAACAAATCTTAAGGAGATTTTTGAGAGGAAAAGAAGAGTCAGAAGCAGAACAAAGAAACTGGGTACTTACAAATGCAGAGCTTGTCACCAATGTCATGCAATTTTAGATGACATGGGGGTATATTTGCCTTCAAGAAAAATGAGGATAAAATCCCCCACATATTTTACATGTAACTCTAAGGGGGTCATATATTTGGTGGTGTGCATGTTCTGTAAAAGTTTTTACATTGGGAAGACGGAAAGGGAACTTAGAAAAAGAATGTACGAGCATTTCTATGAAATAGCGAAGAACAAGGACACTAATGCATTATACAAGCATTCCCTTTTATGTCCAAACCACAATTTTAAATTCATGGTAGTAGAACAGGTAGATCACGAGGTCCGAGGGGGGGACTGGGAGTCCACTCTCGAGTACAAAGAGTTAGTATGGCAGTTAAGATTAGATGCCAGTAACTGGCTGGGTTTAAATGATACCATTAGTATCAAGCCAGTTTTAAAACTCAGAAGGGCCAGATTATAATGAATTCAAGGGACATATACATTCATTGTAATCTATCTGCCACAGTATATATTTTTACCAAAGAATTTTCACAAGGCATGTCTAGTGACTTTTTGTGTTTTTAATATGGCCAAGACAAACACTTGTAACAAGAGGACATTGGGGGGAGGGGGTGGAAGGGGTAGGGAGAGAACATGTAATTTCACTACTTGTTCTATTTTCTGTTTTTAGGAGCATTTACAAAATTTTAGTACATGTTTATGTAATGAAATGGTTCTAAACTGCTTTAAGGTCCAAAATTATGCCAATTACTAATTGCTGGTTTATTATTATTATAAATGCACCTTTACGTACTGGTTTTTCACGTAAAAATAGGTGACAAATGTAAAGATTGGTGTAAAATTTAGAGAGAACAACAATGGCAATTGAATGGCAGTTTTTAATATAAACTTACAAGAGTCCGATTTACTTGTGATAATTGTTTAATTAAACACGAGTTGTGTGGCTTAATTGGAGCTCAGCAACTATATAAACAGTTGCGTGAAAACAGAGGAACTACTTGAGAAAGCTCGGAACATCCGGGTGAAAGCGCTTGTGGATATTCCTGTTTTTCTTTCGTGTGGAATAAAAGATTTATATTTTTACAAACAACTACTGCTTGGTGTCTGAGTTCCGTGGTGGACATTTTCCTTGCTTCTTGGTGCGTGTTTCAACGATCCTTTTATTTTGGCAAACAAGTGTAATTCTGTCCTTTGCACTGGACGGGAGTATATTTTATCCTGCAAATTCTCACATTTCTACAAAAGATGTCCCACCTTGGGCATCTGAACAGGTGGCAACCCTAGTGGGGAGACCTGCATGGTGGACAGGTGTTCCATCCTGCGTAGTATGTTTTGCATGTCTGTCTAGAAACTTAACAGTACCGTGACTACACATACATGTTTTGTCCAGATGTGTACAGTACTAGGCACCGTGGCATGTAAACAACTCTGATGTTTCAACAGGTTACTTATCCCACGCGGGATGTACACACATTTTTCCAAAACATGAACGCGCGAGCATTTGGATTTACGTAACTGTGATGGGATGTTTACAAATGTGGGATACATATTTGCAATCCTGACACTGCCTAGGACGATACTTCCTACTACATATGGGGAATACTCGCTATGTGTAGGTGTACGGCTGCGTAAGTCTGGTAGCTGGATTTGGTGGACATTCTGACATGGGTGCGGGTTATGTGCTATACAGGGGATGTTGCGTATTGCATTTGCATGCATGGGTTCTGCATTTGGATGTCCCGGTTCCGCATATAGCATCCTATGTGTATGTGCCGGTTACGTTCCTGTTTATGTGTATAGCACATTTTAATATTCATATGTTTGTGTGAGTTTGGTATACAATATGGACTGTCAGGTTTCTTTACGGTTGTTATATGGCCACAACTGCCCAGCTGTGTACTATCACTACCACTGTGAGACTGCTGGTGACCCTGC
The DNA here is from genome assembly GCF_019279795.1 of Protopterus annectens. Lineage (NCBI taxonomy): Eukaryota > Metazoa > Chordata > Ceratodontiformes > Protopteridae > Protopterus > Protopterus annectens. The sequence continues at coordinate 1,816,822,328 of NC_056729.1, read as the reverse complement.
CCATGGGGCTAGATGTGTGTATTGGCGGCGCGCTGACATGATGCACTTCACTTCCACTGGGTATAACTACTTACAGTGCAGTACATTACAGACACACGATTTTAAATATCATTTGTTCCATGGACGGAAACTCATATTGTGTTGTGTGCATTTCTGTTTGGTTCTCAATTTTGTGTGGCCGGGAACTGTCTTGCATGCTTTGCATACATTTCATTATCCACGGACACTGATAGGTGCGATTACTATTGCAGGCAGACTATAATATTCAGCAGTTTAGGTTGCTCATCGACAGCCGACATTGACACGCCTCCGGGCGCAGCTTAGTAACACCCCATGCACTCACGCACGTGTCCTATGCACGTGGATGTGGTGGCAGCGCACCTTCATTAATATGCATATGGTGCTACTACACCATATATATGCCGCATGGCCGGCGCACGCCTTACACCGGCCTTGCGTCGAGCTTCATGAATCCGGGGGATGGATGCACTTCAGGCATTTGCAATCTGTGCAGCACTCTGCAGCAATGCCAAGCTGTACATGAAGGCATGCACAGACATTTGCAAACTATGCAGCACTCTACAACAATGCCAAGCTGTACATGAAGGCATGCACAGACATTTGTAAACTCTGCAGCACTCTGCAGCAATGCCAAGCTGTACATGAAGGCATGTGCAGACATTTTCAAACCCTGCAGCACTCTGCAGCAATGCCTTTGCAAACTCTGCAGCACTTTTTGGCAATGCTAAGCTGTACATGAAGGCATGCACAAACATTTGCAAACTCTGCAGCACTCTGCAGCAATGCCAAGCTGTACATGAAGGCATGCACAGACATTTGTAAGCTCTGCAGCACTCTGCAGCAATGCCAAGCTGTACATGAAGGCATGTGCAGACATTTTCAAACCCTGCAGCACTCTGCAGCAATGCCATTGCAAACTGCAGCAATTTTTGGCAATGCTAAGCTGTACATAAAGGCATGCACAGATGTTTGTAAACCCTGCAGCACTCTGCAGCAATGCCAAGCTGTACATGAAGACATGGGCAGGCATTTGCAAACTCTGCAGCACTCTGCAGCAATGACAAGCTGTACATGAAGGCATGTGCAGATATTTGCAAACTGTGCAGCACTCTGCAGCAATGCCAAGCTGTACATGAAGGCATGCACAGACATTTGTAAACTCTGCAGCACTCTGCAGCAATGCCAAGCTGTACATGAAGGCATGTGCAGACATTTTCAAACCCTGCAGCACTCTGCAGCAATGCCATTGCAAACTCTGCAGCAATTTTTGGCAATGCTAAGCTGTACATGAAGGCATGCACAGACATTTGTAAACCCTGCAGCACTCTGCAGCAATGCCAAGCTGTACATGAAGACATGGGCAGGCATTTGCAAACTCTGCAGCACTCTGCAGCAATGACAAGCTGTACATGAAGGCATGTGCAGATATTTGCAAACTGTGCAGCACTCTGCAGCAATGCCAAGTTATACATGAAGGCATGCGGATTGCTATAAACAAGCAAAATAAAAATATAGTTATAAAATTCAAAATGGAGTAATCTGAACATCAAGTTGAAAACAATCTGAAGGTTAATGCCTGCCCGTTCAACACTATATGTCACACCCTAACTACTGATACACATTATAAAGTCCTACAAATAGTTGTTCACATTCCTGTTGACATTTATTTTTCTCCACCTTAAAATAAAAAAACAAAAAACTTCAGTGCATGACACATGTTGCTGTTTGGAATAAAAGCTGCTTTATTTATTTATTTATTTATTCATTGGCATTTGTTCATAGGTTCATAGGTGTGTACTAGACTAATGGCCCTGGAGCCTTTACAAGCATACCCATAGAATTACCCTGGCATCATAGGTTCATAGGTTCATAGGTAGGTACTAGCCTTTTGGCCCTGCGGCCTATACAAGCCCAGCCAACCCGACCTTAGTTCCCAGTGCCTCTGTCAAGTAAAGCCATTGAAGTGATCCCTGGGGTGAGTTTTCTATTTCCCATCCACTCAACAAGGTTTCTTTTGAAGAGGGACAGTGAGATACTCTGCTTGACATGTATGGGAAGTCTATTCCATGGCATGGACAGTCTCTGGGTTATGAACCTGTCCCTCCAGCATGTTCTGTTGATTGTGGTAATGAGGTTGAGGTCTCTGGAGCATGTGGTGTGGAGGGATTGGGATTTCTTTAGATGTAGCATTTCTAACAGAGCTGGGTCAGACATGGCTTTGTAAGTCAAGCAGAGATTGCCTCTAAGTAGGCAATATGAGACTGAGAATAGTTGGGAGTTTTTTTGAGTCTGTCCATATAGGATAAGTGTTTAAGGCCTAGGATCATCTTTGTGAGGTACTTTTGTGGCCTCTCCAGTTGTTGCAAGTGTTTAGTGAGATACATGCCAAATGGGGCATTGTACTCAATGATTGGCCTAATGAGGGAAGAGTAGAGGGAGACAATGACCTCTTTCTTCCTGGGTGCAACATCCTTAGTAATGAGATGTACCACACTAGCAATGTGGTGGTCAAAAGAGAGAGGTTGCTGTCAAACTGTGTTCCCAGATCTCTTATTATGCCTTCTGTGTTCAGTGGTCTACCATCAATGTGGCAATTCATGGGAACTGTTTTTTTCCCAAAGGGGATGATGACACATTTTTTTGACATTGAGCTTAAGGCCATGGTTCTGACACCAGTCATTGGTCTCAGTGAGGCTTTTCTGTAGGATGTCAACATCTCTTGGGGATTTAATAATAGCTCCCAGCTTGCAATTGTCTGCGAACTTTGTCAGCCAGAGTTCCTTCGTGTTGGCCTGGACTTCACAGAAGTAGATACCAATCAGGAGAGGACCCAGGACAGAACCCCGTGGGACTCAACTCTTGACTGGTCTTCAGTCTGACTGGAAGTTAGCTACTTTCACACTGTGGGTTCTACCTGTGAGCCAGTGTGCAACCCACCTAGTGATATAGGGGTTGATGCCTAGCTTAGTGAGTTTTTCTATGAATGGGGAATGGTATCAAAGGCCTCTATGAACCATCTTGCCTTCATCCACAGCTCTGGTGACTGACTCAAAGAAGTTGACCAAGTTGAGCAGGCATGATCTACCCTACTAGGAAAGTCCATTGGGTCAGAGACCCATTTCCAGTGGAGGCCCGGTGGGGGAGGCACATAACAGTGCAAGCATGCTACATATAAATTTTATAAAAAAGAGACAATTTGTACAATAAGAAGTTAAACTAAAAAAATGACAAAATTAATGCCTTTCACATTGATGGAGATTAATTCTAAAAGGTCAAAATATATGGTGTACAGTCAAGTACAATATGGGGATTGGCAGACTGTTTCACATGATTACAAAGATGTAAGAAAAGAAGAGATAGTGTTAGACAATAAGCATACGTGTTGACACAAAGACAAGCAGCTTGTTGCTATTACGATGCAGGCACTTGGAAGTATAATAATAGAAACAGCAGCATTGAGCGGGAATACCAGCTACTTAGTTTGCACTAGCAACAGAAAGGAAGTAGTGATAGAGTTTGGGAGAGAGGTTTTACATGAAATTATGGTGGGTTTGGATTATTTAAACAGATACAATTGTTAAGGTTGTGGGACTTTAGTTTAGCTTTGAAGGTATTTATGGAATCTAGCTGAGTGATGAAGAAAAGTCGATTGTTCCAGAGCTTAGTAATCTTATAAGAATATAGGCTCTGACCAGCTCTCTTGATGAGTTTGAACATACTTAAAAGCTGCTTGTTTGTAGAACATAGGTTGCGGGTTGGGATATAAGTTTGTAGGATGGGATGGAGTGACAGGCAGTTATTTGGTTTGTAAATGAGTTTATGGGCAAGAGTGAGTTGTGTGTAGTGCAGGTAGTGAGAGAATTCAAGCCAGTTTAAACCAGAGATGGATTGATAGTGATGTGATTGGGTAGTCATACCTGAGGCGAATTTTGCTATGTTATAGTAGCAAGATTCTAGTTTATTGCTTAGTGATGTATGGAGATTTGTGAAGATGGGACTTCCATAATGGAAGGAAGGAAAAAGTAGACTGTTGGCAAGCTTTATTTTGGTAGGTTTGTAAAAGCAACATTTGTGACGGCAGAGTTTACCTAGTTTAAATTGGGTTTTTTATTGTATTCAAAATATGGTATTCAAACGTGTTTGTCATTAATTGTTATTCCTAGTAGTTTTGCTGTTTTGACTTGTTCAATTACTTTGTTGTTTTGACAGAGAATTTTGAAGTCAGAACACGGGGCTTTTGATGAAAATAACAAGAGCTTAGATTATTGGGGGTTCAATAATAATTGGGCACTAGATATCCATGTTTCAATGGATTGGAGGTGGTTTATGTAATCTTTTGTAGGTCAGATAAATTACTTGAGGTGGAGATTATGGTGGAGTCATCAGCATGCTGGACAAGGGTACTTTGTTGGTATGCTTGGTAGAGATCATTTATTAATATATTAAAGAGAAGTGGCCCTAAAATTAAACCTTGGGAGACTCCTGTATTGTTTTCAAGATGGTATGAGAGTTTATTCTGCCATTTGGCAGCTTGTTTCCCTGTTCGTATGTAGCTAGAAAACCAAGTTAATGTATTTTGGGAGCAGCCTATGGTTTCTACTTTTTGCAATAATTTGGTATGTGATACTGTATCAAAAGCCTTGGATGGATCCAGTAGGATCACAGTGGTAAAAAGGCCTGCATCCAGGGCTTTAAAAACAGAATCTGTGAATGATAGTAGGGCTGTACTGGTGCTGTGTGCTGGGAGTAATCCAGGTTGGGTGTCAGCAAGTAGGTTGTGGTTTAGATATACTTTAAACATTGGACATGTATTCATTCTCTAGGACTTTAGATAATGGGACATTGGACATGTATTCATTCTCTAGGACTTTAGATAATGGGACACTGGACATGTATTCATTCTCTAGGACTTTAGACAATGGGACATTGGACATGTATTCATTCTCTAGGACTTTAGATAATGGGACAGTGGACATGTATTCATTCTCTAGGACTTTAGACAATGGGACATTGGACATGTATTCATTCTCTAGGACTTTAGATAATGGGACATTGGACATGTATTCATTCTCTAGGACTTTAGATAATGGGACATTGGACATGTATTCATTCTCTAGGACTTTAGATAATGGGACATTGGACATGTATTCATTCTCTAGGACTTTAGATAATGGGACATTGGACATGTATTCATTCTCTAGGACTTTAGATAATGGGACATTGGACATGTATTCATTCTCTAGGACTTTAGATAATGGGACAGTGGACATGTATTCATTCTCTAGGACTTTAGATAATGGGACAGTGGACATGTATTCATTCTCTAGGACTTTAGACAATGGGACAGTGGACATGTATTCATTCTCTAGGACTTTAGACAATGGGACAGTGGACATGTATTCATTCTCTAGGACTTTAGACAATGGGACAGTGGACATGTATTCATTCTCTAGGACTTTAGACAATGGGACAGTGGACATGTATTCATTCTCTAGGACTTTAGACAATGGGACAGTGGACATGTATTCATTCTCTAGGACTTTAGACAATGGGACAGTGGACATGTATTCATTCTCTAGGACTTTAGACAATGGGACATTGGACATGTATTCATTCTCTAGGACTTTAGACAATGGGACATTGGACATGTATTCATTCTCTAGGACTTTAGACAATGGGACATTGGACATGTATTCATTCTCTAGGACTTTAGATAATGGGACATTGGACATGTATTCATTCTCTAGGACTTTAGATAATGGGACATTGGACATGTATTCATTCTCTAGGACTTTAGATAATGGGACAGTGGACATGTATTCATTCTCTAGGACTTTAGACAATGGGACATTGGACATGTATTCATTCTCTAGGACTTTAGACAATGGGACATTGGACATGTATTCATTCTCTAGGACTTTAGATAATGGGACATTGGACATGTATTCATTCTCTAGGACTTTAGATAATGGGACATTGGACATGTATTCATTCTCTAGGACTTTAGATAATGGGACATTGGACATGTATTCATTCTCTAGGACTTTAGATAATGGGACATTGGACGTGTATTCATTCTCTAGGACTTTAGATAATGGGACATTGGACATGTATTCATTCTCTAGGACTTTAGATAATGGGACATTGGACATGTATTCATTCTCTAGGACTTTAGACAATGGGACATTGGACATGTATTCATTCTCTAGGACTTTAGATAATGGGACATTGGACATGTATTCATTCTCTAGGACTTTAGATAATGGGACATTGGACGTGTATTCATTCTCTAGGACTTTAGATAATGGGACATTGGACGTGTATTCATTCTCTAGGACTTTAGATAATGGGACATTGGACATGTATTCATTCTCTAGGACTTTAGATAATGGGGACAGAATAGAAATAGATCAGTAGTTTGAGAGATTAAAGGTATTGCCACAATTGTGTAGTGGGGTGATAATGGATTTTTCCATAGTTGGAGGACATATGGCTCTGTGATGGAGCGATTTATAAGTACACTAACAGGTTAGGCAATTGCATGGCTAAGAGATGTAAAAATTCTGGAGGTAGATTATCTCTGAAGAGGGAGCAGGGTCTTAGTTTTTTAGGAGTTTAAGTACTAGTGAGGTTTGTACTGATTGTATAGAAAATGATGGAGTAGAGGGAACTCTGTCAAGTCTATCTGTTGGATTATAGGGGGAAGAGCTGAAGTTTTCTTGGGTGAGGTTTATGGGGGCTTGGGGGGTATTGTAATTGGGGTTAGCTTTTGATGAGGAGTTTTGAGTAGGTTTTGAATGGTATTAATAAAGGGTGAGCTGAACATTTGGGCAGTTTTGCTATGGGTCATTATCTGGTGAAGAAGATGGGTTTTGCAAGGTTCCAGGATTAAGTAGGGTTGAGATAGATTTCCAGAAGATTTTTGGATTGTTACCTTGGGTGGATAATTGTATTGATAAATAATTGTTCTTATCGTTTATAACCATCTTTTTGTTTTGTTACAGTTGTTCGTAGTTATGTTCATGTACTGGGTCATTGTTTCCATAGGCGGGATTGTCTGGTTTCTTTCGTTAGCCAAGGGACATGGTTGTTTTTTATTCATTTTGTATGTATGGGGCTAGGCTACTGAGTGTGTCAAGTAAGACTTTATTGAAGTAGTTCACAGCATCATCTAAAGGAAGCATTTTCAAGGGGGACCAGTTGTGGGATTTTAGGGAATTTAAGAAAGTATCAGGGCTAAAATGGGTAAGATTTCTTGACGTTCAATAAGAATAATTTAATAATAATAATAGGTTCATAGGTTCATAGGTTCATAGGTTTATACTAGGCTATCTGCCCCAAGGCATTTATAAGCCTAGCCCAAATTTTTGTGGCTTACGCCACCCCTTATATGAAAAAATACTGTGCCCATTAGTTTGTTGTGCCTCTGTCCAGCAGTGACACAGAGATGATTCCCGGGGTAAACCTATGATCTCCCATCCACAGGTCTAGATTTCTCTTGAACAGAGTCAGCGAGGTGCTCTGCCTCACATGGACCGGGATTTTATTCCACAGCATAGGGAGTCTCTGAGTGATAAATCTATCCCTCCAGCACGTCCTATTTATATCCGTGCTAAGGTTTAAGTCGCTTGCTCTAGTGGTTTTGGTGGATTTGGATTTTTTGAGGTGGAGCATGTCCATTAATTCCGGGTTGGACATGGCCTTGTATGTCAGGCACATGTCACCTCTGAGCAGACGGTATGCGACTGAATAGAGCTGGAGTTTATTCAATATGGCAGCATATGACAGATTTTGGAGTCCCTTTATCCTTTTGGTGAGGAACTTTTGGGGTCTCTCCAATTGCTGCAGATGTCTGGTGAGATACATCCCGAATGGGGCATTGTACTCGATCATTGGTCTGATAAGTGAAGAGTACAGGGGAACAATGACCTCACTAGATCTGGATGTGAATCCCTTCATGATCAGGTGGGCAATGTAGAAGGTCTTTCTAACCACTTTAGCAATGTGAGTGTCAAAAGAAAGGCCACTGTCAACCTGGGTCCCCAGGTCCCTGATAACCTCTTCTGTGCTTAGTGGATTGCCATCTATATGGTAGCTTGGGGTTACCTTGTTTTTCCCGAAGGGTATGACTATACATTTTTGGCGTTTAACTTCAGGCCATGGCTCTGGCACCAGCTATCTGTTTCCGTGAGTCCCTTCTGAAGGATATCCGTGTCTGATGCACTTTCCACTATGGCCCAGTTTGCAGTCGCCTGCAAACTTTGTCAGCCAAAGTCCTCCCATGCTGGCCTGTACTTCTGAGAAGTAGATGCCAAACAATAGGGGGCCAAGGACCGAGCCCTGTGGGACACCACTTGTAACTGGCTTGGAGTCTGACACAGCGCCAGCAACTCTAACCCTGTGGGTTCTGTCCTTAAGCCAGTTTGCAACCCATCTTGTGACATATGGGTTTACATTTAAGCTGGTAAGTTTTTCTACAATACCCGAGTGGGGTATTGTGTCGAAAGCCTTTGCAAGGTCAAGGTAGGCTGTATGGACTGCCTTTCCCTCATCAATGGCCTTGGTGACTGTTTCGAAGAAGACGACCAAGTTCAAAAGGCATGATCTTCCCTTGACAAAGCCAAACTGGGTTGGGTCCAATGTCTGCAAGTCCCCTATATCTTTGTTTATGAGCTCCATTATGATCCTCTCCATAGCTTTGCAGACTAGACTTGTTAAGCTTATGGGGCGGTAATTACCAGGGTCCGTGAGGCCGCCTTTGTGGAATGGGACCACAGTTGCCGTCGCCACTCCTTGGGCACGTATCCTGTGGTAAGGCTGAGATTAAACAGCTGCCTTATGTGCGGGTTAATTCCTCATTTAGCTCATGTAGCACACAGCCGGGGACACCATCCGGTCCCATTGATGCTGTGTTTTTGCTTTAGAGAGAGCAGCTTTCACCTGCGCATTTGAGATGTCAGGAGGCTACACTCGGCTGGGATAGTTATCTCTCCTTTAGGGGAGAGGGGTGAAGTTTGCACTGAACCTGTCTGCCAGTATGTTGGCAATGTCTGTGGGTTCAGTGATTTTTGTATAATTTTGGACTAATTCTGAGCATATCTGGGAGTTTCCACCCAGGTTCCTAACATAGCTGAAAAAGGCCTTATGATTGTCCTTTGAATCCATGGCAATTTTTCTCTCAAAATTGGCCTTAGTTGATTTTATGAGTGCTCGTATTTTTTACTAATAATGATCAGAGGTGACTTCCCTTTTATGGATTTTGTTCTATCATGTAATAGCTTTCTCCTCTTATTGTAAAGTTTGTTAATGGCTGGGGTCCACCAGACTGGATGTTTGCCCTTTGTGGAAAGAGTCTTGGTTTTATTTGGGATTGCCTGATCCATGCAGTCCTGGAGGTGTTCATAGAAGGCATTTGTAAGGGCTTCCACAGCTTGGGTTGTGGTTTCCTCTGGCTCAGGGGCCTTGAAGGATACTACACCAGTCTTGAGTAGTGTGAAGTTTGCTTTAGAGAAGTTCTTCACTATGGTCTTTTTTGTTTGGGGTGGGGGTGGGATGTGGATTTCCAGTGAGATTAGTTTATGATCAGATCTCACCAATGAGGGATACACTTCCGGTGTGGAGCATTTTGTCCCCATGTTTGTGACAATGAGATCTAGTATATTTTCTCCTCTTGTGGGAACAGTGACTAGCTGTTCCATGGCATTTGAATTTATGAACTCCAGGAACCGTTGGGCTAGAAAGTTAGGGCTTGAGTAATGTTCCCAGTCTATATTCGGGTAGTTGAAGTCACCCAATATGATGGTGTTTGGAGATACATTTATACCCTCCAGTGTCTTCAGGAAGGCTGTGTGGGGTTCCTGAGTTTGAGAGGGTGGCCTGTAGCATGCTACAATTTGTAGAGCAGTTTTGCCTATGGTTAGTTGCACCTGGATGGTTTCCGTAGCTTCGTGCGTTGCCACCAACCTGGAGGTGTGGGTATCCTTTATGAAAATGGATACACCCCCTCCTTTTGTGGTGTGGTTCGGGTTTTGGGGCCGGAACGCATGATATGAGGTAAAACCTAATAGTGCCGGGGTGCTCTCAGGAGCCTTGAACCAGGTTTCAGTTACAGCACAGACATCGATGTTCTCCATACTGAGAAGAGCCTCGAGTGCGTGCATTTTGAGATTTAGACTTCTGGCATTGAGCAGCATTACCCTCAGTTTCTTCCCATTTTTGTTTTCTAGGGTGGTAGATTTAGAATTTGAGCCTTGCCTAAAAAAGGCACTATGGGGGTGGCAAGAGCCTTAGCCAATATCCGGAATCCCAGGGTGACAGGTGCAAGCCGTCCCTTGCGAAGCAGTGTGGCTTGTCAAGCATGTCATCCCAGGCAGACAGACACTGGATCCCCTTTGAATGACACCAGACATTAAGCCAATTGTTAAAGCTGATCATCTTGTCTCTATATTGTGGCATCATTCTTGGTGAAGGAAGGATACTGCTCAGGGTTAGGGTCATACCTGCCTGGGCTACATAATCAGAGAGCTCCTCTATGTCTCTCTTCATGTAGTCCAGGGAGGTACGTCTCAGGTCGTTCACACCAGCATGGACAATGACTGTGTCATATTTGTACTTGCCGTGGAGTGACCCGAGTGCTTGTGTTATGTGGCGGATTCTAGCGCCCAATAGGCAGCTTACTGTGACCCTCTCCTTGTTCAGCCTGGTGAGTGGGACGTCAGTGTGTCTGACTATGGAGTCACCTATGACAAGTATGTTTGGTGTTGTATTTGGCCTTAAGGGCTGTGACTGCTTTGCACACTGCTTTTGTGGTTTATGTGTTGCTTGTGGGGTGACTTGAGGTAGCAATTGTTTGGGTGTCTGCTTTGGAGGCCTCTGCTGTTTAGGTAAATTTTTACTCAGAGCCTCCGAGTATGTCTTTGTGTGTTTATGTGTTTGATTCAGTGGAGTGGTAGCATTATGTGAGGCTGGTTTTGTGGTGTGTGTAGTTGCCTTCTCCTCCTGTCTGGTCTTGTCAGTCCTGAGTTGAGAGAGCTCAGCCTCCAGTTTGGCTAAATAGCTGCATCTCTCAAGTATTTGTGTTATGTGGGAGGAGGAGAGGGTTGTCTGTGTACATGAGGCAGTTATAACATTGCCTCAAGATTCCCAGATTCACCAGCTGGACCGGAGAGGAGATTGACAACTGACCTTTGGACATGCTAGAATAATATTGGGAAATCCTTAATTGAAAACAAGGGCCAGTGGGGAGTGAGGGTGTAGTGCTTTTAATTTTTAGTGCTGACTTATATAATTGCTTTAGTGAGCAAGTGCCAGGTGACTTGAGTGCAATGTGTTACAAGTAACTAAATGCAAAAACGACAAACAGTAACTTTCTTAGTGAAACAAGGAAATAATAAGAAAAAGTTAATAGTAATTTAGGAATATGTAATAATAAGAAAAAGTTAATAGTAATTTAGGAATATGTAAGTGGCTTCTATGGATAAAAGCTGACCAGTGATCACTTAATGTGTTGGGGTTCTATTATTGCAGAAATTGAGTGGATGAGCTACAAGGATCTAGTCTATGGTAGTTTCTGTTTGGGGCATTGGGGAGCGAGTAGGATTTGAATTAGCTTTGTAAAGCTATGTAGGTTTATGCTATTTTGTGGGGTGTCAGAGATTAAGTGCTACCAGTTTATGTTGGTGTCACCGAGAATGATAGTTTCATAGGAGATATTATGGCTTACCCAAGACAGAAAGTCTTCTAGAATTGGTATATTGTGTCGAGGGGGATGTAGAGTACGATGATGCATATTTTCTTATTTGTATTCATGTGAAAGGATGTTAATAGTAGTTCTAAGTTGCTAAAACAGGAAACTGGTTTGAAAGGGTGTAATTGTAAAAGAGTCATGGTATATTAGTGCTATGCCGCCACCTTTTTATGGAGTCTCTCATTGTGATGCATGGTGTAACCTGTGGGAGAATTTCATTATCAGCTATGTGAGGTTTCAGCCAGGTTTTGGTTACCGATATGATGTCTGAGGAATGGTGACTTAGAAAGGCTTGAAATTCAGTAATTTTGTTGCAGATACTACATGTATTTATCGTTATTATGTGTAGGTCTTGGTTTGTAACTGATTAGCTGGAGGGTATTTTGTTGATGGAGCCTGGGTTTGGATGTATGTCACCACATTTTGATAGTTCTAGAAGTGGGTGAATTACTGTATGGGTTGAGTTTTGAAAGGAGGTTGTAGCAGAGAGTGATAGTTTAAGTTTGGTCGAGTTTGGGAAGAGTGTGATTTTAGTTAGATGAAAGGAGTTCATATAAATAAGGAGGATGAGATATTAGAAAAGTTATGTGTATTAACAGTGGAGTACTTTGGGTACTGTGTGTTACAGGTGGTGTGAGTATACAGGCATTGGAAGAAGTGGCTTGGTAGAGTATGAAGACAGTAATAATGAAGGTGGTTGATCGAATAAAAGTCTGAAAATATATAGACATATTGTGAAGGTTTTAGGTATAGAGGTTGCTGGAACTGGTAAAAGTAATGGCTTAAGGCATGTGGATACTAGTGGAAGAATCTGGTATGTTAAGACAAAGGTGTTGTGGGGTTGGGGAGTAATATGGCATTAATGTGATTGTTTTTACTGGTTGGTAATCAGTAGGGGTGGAGCTACTAGAGGTATAAAAGTAAAGTGGGGCTGGGTGGGAATGAGGTTAGGGTAGTGAAATGGAGCAGGTTCCTCCCACCTTCTGCAGCTACACTAAGAAAAACAATCACTGAGAGGTGAAGGTATGTGAGAAGTAGTACAGCTTTTAAATATATGTGTAGATACACTTTTCAGGAGGTATTAGTCAGACTAGCAAACAAGTAAGAGGAAATTAAACCTTGTTAAATGTGAGATAGAGAAGGCAAGCAATGAGTAAGTGGTACAGGTGGTTTACAGCTGCTATGAAGAAAAGAGGTGGTCAAGAAGAAAGCAATAGAGTAGAGACGGCAAAAAGAGGTGAAGAGGAGATGAACAGTTGCATGAGGGGAGTAGTTGGAGCTAGTGGTACACAGTCATAATATTACATGAAGCCAGTTTTGTGTGAGATACATAGATATAAATAAAACAATTGCTTAACTTGTCGTTGTTCATAAGTATTTCTAGCTGCATGTACAACATAGCTGAAATGACACTCACCACACCCAAGTTAGACTGCAGGATGGGTGGGGGGTTACTTTTCTAACAGAATGACAGATGTTTTCAGAGAACCTGCTGTTTTTCTTCTATTGCTATAAACCACATTTCTGCAGAAAAGGAAATGCAGACTTCCTTGAATTGATAAATTTCAGGATGTGCACTTCAGCTATACCAGCAGAAAAGTGTTACGTGTATTTTGAAAACAAAACTCAGGACTCAGTTCATATTTTTCTGCTATCCTCCTGAGTTAAATGGAATATTAGTGAAGTATTGTAGTAAATCATACATGTATACATATTAAAGTTAAAATGGAAAAGAAAAAAATGTTTAGAGAGGATGTATATGAGATATTTATGTTTATATGTGGAAGAAATTCAAATACGGGGAAACAAGATTATCCCTGTCTCTTTTACTGAAAGCTGAGGAAGAAATTCACTGTAATTGCCAGCAAGAGAAGAGAAAAATACATTGTATTACTGTGTATTCTGTTAAGTGTAGCATGTGCCCAAAATATCTTTCTTTTTTAACAAAAAAAAATTTTTTTTCAAAAAATGCGAATTACTTCTTAAAATCGTAAGTTGTGTATGCTTTGGCATGCCGTGGGGAAGCACGTCTAAGAATAGTCATGTTCAAAGCATTTTAGAAACACTGTGCACTGCACAGCAGCTAAGAGGTATTTAAAAAAAAAACTGAAAAGTGGTTTATAATTTTTTTTCTACATTTTATTTAGGTGTATCAGTTTGTAGACACCGTGATGGTTTCATTAAAGATTAGAAAGAGGATGGTATGAGGGATTGAAAAAGGGGAGACAAAACAAAGAGGTAAACACACAAGGGAAACAGCAAAAGGGCTTGTGCAGCAGGAGGTGGGAGAAGATGGGTATTATCCCCCGGATTCATGAAGCTCGGCGCAAGGCCGGTGTAAGGCTTGCGCCGGCCGTTCGGCGTATATATGGAGTAGTAGCGCCATATGCATATTAATGAAGGCGTGCAGCCGCCACAGCCACATGCATAGGAAACGTGTGCGAGTGCATGGGGTGTAACGAAGTTGCGGAGAGAGGCGTGTCAATGTCGGCTGTCGATGAGCAACCTAAACTGCTGAATATTATAGTCCGCCTGCAGTAATAATCGCACCTCTCAGTGTCCGTGGAAACTGAAACATATACAAAGCATGCAAGATAGTCCCTGCGAACAGAAAATGAAGAAGCAAATACAAATGCATGATAGGGAATAACAGGTCCCTACCCTTGAACAAATGACAGAAAAAACAGGTGCCCATAGTCCAACGTAGTGTTGATAGCTATACCATGTGGAATTGAAACATATCATATGCTAGGGCGCCGCCAGGAGGTACGTCCAGACCGATGGAGAGGGTCACCAGCTGACCCATAATGTGACGGAGGGTACATAGCTGTGCAGATGTGTCCATAACAAAATACACGAGGAGAAATGTAGACATATGTAGTGACTGTATGTCCGAATCATATCCCACAAGGGATGTAATAGTCACATACAAAAGGTATGTCTGTATCCCACATAACAAATGTGATAGGGAATAGAATACACATGTAAATGAATCAGGAGCATAGAAACAACTACAACAATAAGAATACATGTAGGCCAAAAGGAACAGTATGACCCGTACCATCGACTAAGAATACCACCTGTCCCACTTTTCCAGTGACAGTACCACTGTGGCCAGATGTGTCCTGACACAAGCTTGTAAACATGGCAAATGTGCAGAGATTATAGGACATAATTATCCCTCAGATGTCATGTAATAGTGGCATTAAACAGTTGTTCTCCACACGTATATTACATAAATATCATAAGAAAAAGAATAAGCCACTGAAATGCTACAAGACTAAAGCTTAGATATAGGCAAGAGTTGTAAGTTCTATCTGCCGAACTGACCGAGGGTATGTGTTGTCATGTAAAATGTGTTGTGTCCACTGCAAATGTTACATTGTGGCCAATTGAAAAGGTGGAAACAGTACTGTAGACTGTGGGGAGGCATTGTCCACAACAGTCGGATATGTGGAAGGAATAGCATGGACATAGGAAAAGGTGCCATTCCCCCCAATGAGTACAACAAGTCTGCAAACCCGGGAGTCATCGGTAGAAGCCAAACTAGTATGTGACACAGCCGAACGGGTAGTACCCGGGTATACCAACTAAGTAATGAAAGTGAAGTATGGGTGTGTACCTATGTGTGAGAGGTATAGCACGTGGGAAGCAAACATGGCAGGGTAGTCCACACAACCATAAAGGTACTCGACACCTGTATGGCAGTCAATGTGCTACTCTGGCTGTGTCACTGCCCAACAACAAAAGTAGTGAGCTATCGGATGTGAGTAATTTGCATGTGAGGGGTGGATGGGTAATGGTAAAATCCGCAAAGGCAATACTGTGTCGTATGCAGAAAAGGTGAACCCAGAGGTATAGGAGGGGGCAGCGGGTGAAGTGGACATAAACACAAACACATGGAGAAACAGCTGCAAGACAAGCAGACAGGCCATACTGTAGAACACAATCCCACAAACATATGTATCATGTAAATGTGTGATCAAAATGTATAGATATGTCACCGTCACATACCCACAGGTTGGTCCTGATGGAACTGGCCATAACAAATGCAACACACCTGGCTGCATAGTGGGCTACCCAGCATACCCTCCACATCACACAACCCACCCCCGTAACAAAACGTCCACCAAATCCACCCGTACGTGGCCCACTGGTTCGTTGCAGACACAGCTACACATACCGACCCCTACGCATATGTAGTAGGTATTGTCACCCTAGGCAGTGTCTGGATAGCAAACCATGTATTCCCTGCATGTTAAACCCCCTGCACATTATCATAAAGCCAAAATACATTTCGATATCATTTCTGTGTGGAATGGTCCAACATTAACAGGATAACCCTGATGAAGTGTGAGGGATACCTAGTGTGTGCTGGCATGACTGACCATACATAACAACCTGTGTGAGCTAGATATCTGGACAGAGCCATGAATACAAGTGAGACAAAGGTACAACAGCAGGTACAATATGCAAAGATAGCTGTTAGAAGTTATTCATGTATGTGCAGTCTGAGTACCCGGGAAGTCCACTGGGCGAAGAAGTGCCCAGTAACAGCGGAGGCCCGGGTAGAAAAGCTCCACAAGCAATACAAGGAAATAAAGGCTACATAATGTTAAAGGTAAAATACAAGAGTAAAAGGCATACAGTCAGGAAATACACATGCATAAAATGTGCATAATAAGACAGTGCAAATCCAGAGTTTTGTAGTGGTAATACAGATATTTACAACAATGACATACTTGGAGTCAAGTGAGTGTCAGCTAAGTCTGGTTAAGCTGGAGGGTAGAGAGGAGCAGGAGTATGGAGAGCTCAGAGGTGTGAGATCCCTAGAATGCATAACAGGTGCAAGCATATATCCATGTGGATGGAAAAACATAGATATATCATAGAATGACAGTTTGCACAATGGCATTAATGCCCGGAGTATGAAGTCTGAAACTCAACTGTCTGCCAGCACGTCCTGACATCTGTCCCTAATGCCGAGCTACTGCTGTGCCAGAACACAACAGCGTATTACAGAGGTTCATACCATATCACTCAACTGTCCAGATATTCGCAGAATGACCAGAGTGTTGGCTCATATTGTTGTGTGCCTCCGACAATCTGCGTCTGTCCGGTAAATAGGTGTGAATTGATGTCACGAAATAATGAGGATTAAGTATAAGACTCCACATCCTGCAGAAGAGTCATGATAATGCAAAACCTAGTATTCTATCAACGTTCTAAGCTTGTAAGGACAATAGTTAAAATGTGTCCCTCTTACTCTCCCCAACATGTAGGGTTTGCGCAGATTTGTTGCTCTAAGAGGTTGAGAGGTATGGTCCGTACATATGTACAGTAACAACCCATGACATTTGTGTAATGTACAACTGCATACCTGTAGTCACATCATGTCCAAGAAAATAATCCCCATATGAATGAATACAGGTAATAGTCAAATGTGAATGGAAACCCCCCCCCTCACCATGGAGCATGGACCGTAACAACCCCACCCATAATATGTAGTGCCAACAGAATAAGCTCCTGATAGGTGCCCAAACACATGGTCTATAAATACAGGTAAAATGTTCATAATCGGGAGAAGCTCCCTGTCCACATGCTTCATCTGACATTTGAACTCGGCCAGGGAAGTTCCGTTCACCAGGCGGACAAGCCTATACCCAGATCACTACATGAACACCCTGACAATCAGAAACGTGTATGTGATACGACTATATGCCCTGGTGTTCTGCATATCCTTGGAGTGATTAACAATGCAGCTGGGGTCCAAAGCAGTAGGCAATAGGGAATGTGTAATATGTAGTACCGTGTTTCTCACAGCAGGGTCAATGGATGCCTGTGTTGTAAGTGAAGCGGTGAGGTGTATGTTGATGTAGCTAAGTACTATGGGTATGCATATCAATGAGGCAGAACAGCAACAGAATACTGTTTCCGGCATCCGTCCAACGTGAATGCAGTCCTGGTTGACCTACGACCACTGCAGATATCCCTGTAAAGTGTAATAAATGCGTTTGTGCTGTACACACAGTTAAATACGTAAAGGTGAACCGTGTGTTTCACACCAGTCCGTAAACCGGACTACAGATAAGTAAGTGTTACGGTCAGAAGTATGAAAGGCCGCGCAAGCACACATATCTATTAAACAGATGTAACCCACAACATGTATATGCAAGTGTGCCTGTGCGTGTTGATCCGATCACAGCATAGTAAATGAATGCTGTTTCCCCCACGTTATATATACATAGCTCAAACCTGTTAACCCCGTAAAGTATGAAACCGGACAAAGCCATGCAAACTACTGGTACAAATAGGGACAATCCCCAGATATGTGCCAGAACAAACATAGAAAGTGGATAGAATAATGGGTGTGTCAGTAGCATGGATTCTCTGAAGGGTATGCAGTCGTAACCTGAACTGCTTGCCAGTATTTCCCAATGTAAGTCTTTAATGAAATGCCACTAAATTGTCAGATAGACACAGGTTTATGTAAAACACACCGAAGATAAAGAGGCAACCAGCTGTACATTCTGCGACAATCTGTACAGTGGAAAGGTATGGTATGGATATAGATATATGTGTATACACATAATCCACAGACATAAACCAAAGCAAATTATGAATTGAGGACTGTACATGTATATATGTATACACAACAGACTTATGTCCCGTAGATATGACATATGTACATAAATAGGCCACGGCATAGCTATTATGGGTAGACAAACAGACATGCACGAATGGTGAATAAACCGCTGCTTTCCAAACCATTGGCCAGAAAGTGACAGTCCGGCAAGTTCTACACTTTAAACATGAATATAGGTGTCCATTGCAGGACCCCAAAAATTGATCCATACGTAGTGTCAACTGTCATTGACGCAAAAGAAGTGACCTCAGCAAATACGATAGAGCTGTACATGCAACAGTAGCAGGTGCAAGGGTAATAACACATGTGTC
This sequence comes from Protopterus annectens, assembly GCF_019279795.1. Taxonomy (NCBI): domain Eukaryota; kingdom Metazoa; phylum Chordata; order Ceratodontiformes; family Protopteridae; genus Protopterus; species Protopterus annectens. Next base: position 1,816,803,604 of record NC_056729.1, on the reverse strand, counting down.
GATAGAATGTATGACATACGAACTGATATCTGGAGAGTGGGGAGTGCTTATAAGTGTCTCCACACTTTAGTACCGCTCACATTAAACATGTGTAATGGGTACTGTGGAGGGGTGTCAGGCATGGGAATCATGGGTATGCAGAAATGGGCCTAGGTGTTGTTTGGCACAGATTTATTAGGTGGGAGTGATGTGGGTATAGCACATGCCTATATTCCCAATAATGGGGCAAACCATCCACTGGATATTGCGTAAACCATTGTGGGAATATGCAGAGCCCTATATCAGTGTCATGTAGGTGATTATCATGGATGGACATGCGTACGACCAAGATGGTAACCATACCTGGCAAACTGTCAGAATAAGACAGCTGCACTAAGGTATAGTACATGAAATACAAATAGGGACTATATTAGATATACCCCAGACAAAGTCAGAACGTTGATAGAATACTGGCGTAGTCAGGAATACGAATGTTATGAGTGTTACTAATCATGACATAGAAATGTCAGTCACTATTATCTAACCTCACAGTTCGTAATGCCTTGCCAGTAATTTACCAGAAAGGCACATTATTATGACAAATGTAACAAGAGCAAAGGTCAAACGTCAGGGCGTTTACCCATAATGTGTACAGGTGAGAGGTATGAAGGTAACCTGTCCAAAATACATGTACAGAACTAGTGATACTAGGTGGACAGGTGAGAAGAAAGACGTCAGGACAAATGACAAAACATGTACAAGTCATAAGCATGTACTCCGACAAATGTGAATGACAATGTATGCCCTGTGAAAGTCAATAAAGAAGGTTAATAGACTCAAAAGAAATGTGTCCCTCAGGGTGTCATGCAGTGTCACCGTTACAATGTCCAGTCCCCCATACTCGTACGTGAGCTCTGCCACTGACGGAAAGCGCAAATACCAGCGTACACATAAGGTACATGATAGAATAATTAGTGTGGATAAGCAGCTGTTGACCTTTGTGAGGAATACAACCCTCTGAGTGGGTGTGTCCTGCAATATAAATGTAATGGCATCTGGCCTGTGATGCCGCCATACAGTGTGTGTATTGGTGTCAGAAAATTGATATCTTGTATCAGACACATACTCCGCAACTGTACAGATTTATGCAGAATGTGCAGAGTTTTGCCTCATATGTTTGGTGTGTTCCTCTTAAAATCAGTACCATTCTGGCAAATTCCTGAGAACTGAAGTCATTAAATAATGACAAACATGTGAGTTTAAGACACCAAATCCATCAGAAAAGCCATACTAATGCAAAACCTATTATTGTGTCAACTATCTACGTTTGTAAGAGCAATATTTAAATTCTGCCCCTATGTGTCCCACTATCAGTTAAGGCTTTGTCCAGATGTTTGCTCTAGGAGGTGGAGTGGTATGATCAGAAACAGATACATGTGTGAGGAAACAGCATTATCGACTGCAAAATAACTCAGAAGGTATGAAAAGTGCTGCAGTAGGACATTCAGTACTGTCCGCAGGTATGTGCTGACATGTCAAATGACACAGCCGTCTACATGAAGTACCTATAGGGCTGTCACCTTTACAAATGATGATAGTGGGACATACCCACAGCCATGCATACAGCACAAATAGACATACACACAGCAAAACTAGGCCATGATACATGAAGCCTCCAGCGTGTACGAGTAGAGCGAGAGTACAGCAAGGATAGATGTCTGCCAAGCTATACAGCAAACACCTGTAAGAGCGTGTAACACCGCCCGTAACACGAATGTTGCATGGACAATGTTGGGATTTGCAACATACCCCACTGGTATGTGAAAGCTATGCAAATATGCGATACATGAAACAGTCAGCTGTCCATGCAAGAGCAGAGATATCTGCAGAAATTATATATATATATATATATATATATATATATATATATATATATATATATATATATAGATAGATAGATACAGACATACACACACAGACACACACACACACGTGGCAGGGTTGTGAGCAGAACACGAAAGTAACCACTGTACCACACAGCAGCATTACGCAGTGACAGAACGTGCAACCGTGAGTAGTAGATCATGGAAATCACACAGGCATACATCTAGCCTGTAGACAGCGGCATCAAAGGCAAAGATGCCACACAGATGTTATGGTGAGTGAATACTGTAAAGGCAATGTACTGTTGTCATGTAGCTGGAAACACATTTGGCAGAACTGGGAGTCAAACTTACACCTAACTACCCTATCTCACTACAGCATGATGCATTTACAGAACGCGCTACCGAGATTACTAAACACAGTAGTCCCACAGGCATTCTTCTAGGTGCGTGTTGACATCCGCAAAGGCAAAGATGTCAGCAGGATATATCTGTGGTGTGAAGTGTCTAAAAGCATAACCTGAGTCCCCAGGCAGATGAGAGCATGTGCACACACACACTTGGCAGGGCTGGGAATCGAACTTACACCTAGCTACCCCATCACACTACAGCATGATGCATTTACAGAATGCGCTACCGAGATTACTAAATACAGCAGTCCCACAGGCATTCTTCTAGGTGTGTGTCGACATCCGCAAAGGCAAAGATGTCAGCAGGATATATCTGTGGTGTGAAGTGTCTAAAAGCATAACCTGACTCCCCAGGCGGACGGGAACATGTGGACACACACACACACACACACACACACACACACACACACACACACACACTTGGCAGAACTGGGAGATGAACATGCACCTAACTACCCTATCACACTACGGCATGACGCATTTACAGAAGGCGCTACCGAGATTACTAAACACAGCAGTCCCACAGGCATTCTTCTAGGTGCGTGTCAACATCCGCAAAGGCAAAGACGTCAGCAGGATATATCTGTGGTGTGAAGCATCTAAAAGCATAACCTGAGTTCCCAGGCGGATGAGAGCATGTGCACACACACACACTTGGCAGGGCTGGGAATCGAACTTACACTTAACTACCCTATCACTCTACAGCATGATGCATTTACAGAACGTGCTACCGAGATTACTAAACACAGCAGTCCCACAGGCATTCTTCTAGGTGTGTGTCGACATCCACAAAGGCAAAGACATCAGCAGGATATATCTGTGGTATGAAGCGTCTAAAAGCATAACCTGAGTCCCCAGGTGGACGGGAGCATGCGTGCACACACACACACACACACACACACACACACACACACACACACACACACACACACACACACACTTGGCAGAAATGGGAGTCGAACATACACCTGACTACCCTATCACACTACAGCATGACGCATTTACAGAACGCGCTACTGAGATTACTAAACACAGCAGTTCCACAGGCATTCTTCTAGGTGTGTGTCAACATCCACAAAGGCAAAGACGTCAGCAGGATATATCTGTAGTGTGAAGCGTCTAAAAGCATAACCTGAGTCCCCAGGCGGACGGGAGCATGCGCACACACACGCACACACAAACACTTGGCAGGGCTGGGAGTCGAACATACACCTAACTACCCTATCACACTACAGCATGACGCATTTACAGAATGCGCTACCGAGATTACTAAACACAGCAGTCCCACAGGCATTCTTCTAGGCGCGTGTCATCATCCGCAAATGCCAGGACGCCGGCAGGGATTGTATAGAGAGTGTACGATCAGACATAGTACTGGCCCACGGTAGACGTACACAAACACATGGCAGTGGTGTACTCGGGGCAACTATACATGTATGGAGCACTACAACAACAATACATAGACACAGTACGCACCACAGACAGTACACCCTTCAAGATAGTCACCCAGTGTGTACTCGGTAGGCATCCATCCTGACGTTGAAGACAGAAATCTGTTGCCTGGATGACCACCATGGCAATACAGGATGTCAACGGCCATGCCCATGCACAGAGGGACATCACCAACACAAGGTGTCACTGGCCATGGCCGCACACCTGGTAATATACGTCAGTTCGGACTGTACTGTGTGTCGATCTACACAACGGAGTACTGGGCATGCTCACACACTTAGCTGTTGCAAAGGGCCGTCTTGCATGCAAATGGAGTGTAAACACGGAAGGTCTCAGTTTGGACTGTACCGTGTGTCCATCTACACAACTGCGTACTTGGACTGTACTGTGTGTCCATCTACACAACAGCATACTGGGCATGCTCACACACTTAGCTGTTGCAAAGGGCTGTCAAGAATGCAGCTGGAGTGTAAACACAGAAGGTCTCAGTTTGGACTGTACAGTGTGTCCATCTACACAACTGCGTACTTGGACTGTACTGTGTGTCCATCTACACAACAGCATACTGGGCATGCTCACACAGCTGTTGCAAAGGGCTGTCATGCATGCAGATGGAGTGTACACACAGAAGGGCACAGTAAGGTATAACTGTCCTCAAGCACAGGGCGGTCACACATGTAGTGACCTGTACACACACAGCTGCCATCACAGCTGTCACAGGTGCAGGTCACACACGTACACACTGCAGTGTACACTGTAGCTGTCAAGTCAGCACCATGTCATCGGTGCAGCACTACACAGCCTTACGGTCCCACAACACCATGTGACACAAGACCACTGGGCTGCACCCGTGGTGTACACCAGCTGTGCAGAGTACACATGCACCAACAGGGATCCAACAGGTGTTATGCATTGCAATGATACCAGTATACATGAACAGGTCGGCTCAAGACATACCACGGCCCTTACACAGCTGTGACACATGACTGTTGCTGTACACCATTGAACACACGTCTGGGTATGTCATACATGTGATTGTGTGGATGTGTGCATGGACTGCACACACAACACATACATACATAGCCTTTGATGTACCTCGTGCATAACACTGGCCTAATCAATGCTACACACGTGAATGGAAGGTGGGCCCATGTCTTTTGAATGCTCACACTACAGGGGGTAGCAGTGTTGACCGGGACACATACCATTGTACTGGTCGCCTGTGACACCCGTGATATCATACCGCAGTCCATGTGTTATGTATGTCAACACACATGTCCAACAATAGCAATGCATACAAACATGGCAACAGGAGACACATGTGACATCTGTACTGTGCATGCAGCAACCATGCATGTGCAGTGGCCGATGTCCGTAACATAGTTGCACCTACCTACGAAACGCAGACGCAATGCAGACTCATCATTGACCCCTGTATACGGTGACATACAAACAGCACGTATGGAGGGATGGGTGTACATAACATGGTGAACCACCTGTCTAGATGTATGTGTGCAGGGGGTGGCTCACAGTTGTGTCACACACCATCCTATCATGCCATGTGCAAACAGTACGCTATGCTGCTGTTACGTGACGGTGCTGACATAATGCATACACAGCAGTCAGGTGTTAACAACTATATGTCACATGGCACCTGTAACACCTACAACCTCCTGTGTGCATATAGCAGCACATTTGCCAGATATAGCGTTGGTAGACATAATGCAATCAATACTGCTGCATGTCTATCAAGCGTGTCATCATATGGCAGGTGTATCATTCCCAGCACTGCCATGTGTGTCCAAATGTGTGACCAGGGATGCCACATATCGTGGGGAATATGTCCCAGTTGCTACACATCCCTGTACACCGTTGTAGAGATCTGTACATACGTCAGTGTGGGAAGCATGATGTCGGCCAGTGAGGTGCATCACACACGTCGGCTGTCCGTATACACATGTGTGGTCACCACAGTGTGTGTGTGTCTGTATGTATGTCTGGTGCTTGGTGTGAGGGTGTATGCTAATATACGGTGGGAAATGATCACTAACCCCACGTGGTGACTAACCCGTAATGGTGATGCATTACACAACCCTGTTGATGCCATAGGTCCCAGCCATACTGGCTACCTGTGCATGTCCCTTCCCTGTGACACGTCGTGTGAGTGCATAGTACTGGGAGGGTGATGACCACACAGGCAAGGGTCCCCACCTGCACACTATGGAGTGTGCGTTATAGTGATGTACACCCCGTGAATGTGGCCATGTTCCCGTACTGTTACAGGGTCCTACTGCTGCACAATGTGGCCTCCAGCTACCAAGTGACACCTCACATCATCATTGACCAGGCTGCTGTGTACAACCCCTGCACCATGTCACCATACCTGTAATGTGTCCTGCTATGTATGTCACGTCTCTGTCCAGTGTAGCCTGTGGCACCGACCACATGCGTCAGGTGCAGTATATGTGTGGACATCTGTGTCATGTTGGTGTGTGCAACAGTCAGGTTGAGGGTACATGTAGCATGCTGATATTGCCAGACGTGCCTGTGAGTAATCCACAGTTACACGTGGGGGACTGCAAACACTGCTACCTGTAGGCACATGCAAGTACACCATAGAAGGGAACCAGGGTATCACAACCAACATGGTGCTATGGATGTAACCGAGACACATACCGTGAACACATCACAATGCATGCTGCACTTGCACTACATGGTATGGCTGGTGCATGTCAACAGTTCACAACATATGTCACATACACTTCTCTCAGTATTCATACACAAACACTGCAACATACACATCCTTCACTATGCATACACAGGTAATATTACATACAGCTCTCACTATGCTGTTCACCCTGTGCATCAGAATATTTGTGCATAACCCTGCACCGATGGTGTGGATGACAGGGATGTGGCACAGGCTTCATCATATGCACAGGGTGATATGTTTGCCAGGGGCATAGGCTACACCAATGGATAACATCATGTGTGTGTGTAAGGGCCGGTGAGTTGACTGGACATGTCTGTGCAGAATGCATGTGGATGTTGTGGAGCCCTACAGTTGTGTTTGCTGTGTGCATGTATGTGTGTACACAGTTCTGCCATTTGTGAGGCCTACACTGGGTATAATTGACAGCCCCAGGTTGTACAGAGCAGGTTGTACAGCTCACTGTGTCCGTCCACGGCCACGTGACCTGTGCCTGCCTGGGGTTGCATGGGCACTACCAGGTGGAGGTACAGAGTGGCTACTGTCCAACGACACATGTCCGCTGGAACCGTGTCCCCGCTGAGACCGTCCAGGGCCATGTCCACGTGGCCTGCTGTGTCCTGGTGTTGACAGCGCAGCACCAGCTGCACTGCTACTGCTACCGGCACTATAGGAGCGGGCATGTGAGGTGGCATGCTCACGTCGACCTACACTAGGTGGTGTTGCTGGCCTACGTCCATGTGGCCTATGCCTCACTCCTACCAGGTGTTCCAGCACAGACAGCTCCCACTCACGGATTGCCATGCCTCGGTCAATGATTCCGACCATTTCACCTAATCGACTATCCAGAACATTAGCAATCTGCTGTTGAGCATTTGCCAGTGCCTGGATGTTGTCATTTAGGGAATGGATAGCAGCCCTCTGCAGCCTCTGCCCTTCTCTGTTCTGCCATTCAACACGTGCCTGTGCCGCCATTACAGTCTGGAACATGCGTCTGGTGATACCAGCTGCTGCGCTCAGTCCTGCAGGCGCATGTCTGCCAGAGTTCTTCCTACGAGCAGCACTGGCCACATGCCTGTGTGGCACATCTGCAGTCATTACACTGACACCATGGTGTGTAGACACACCTTCTGTAGCCACCACACGTTCCTGTTCCACGCTAACAGACGCTGACTGTCCTTCCTCTATGACCACTGGTGATGTGGTATGTGTTGGCAGCTGAACTGTGTGCAGGGAAGAGGGGGACATAGCTGGGATGGTAACCATTGGCACAGATTCAGCCCCTGGCAACCCTGCCTGTACCTCATGCATATGTTCATCACCGCTAGTATCTGTGGGGACACTAACATCAGATGGACCGCAGGAGGGTATCGCACCTACATCACCTGTGAATGCAAAGAAATACTGTAAAGTACAATAGACACAGACACACACACAAACACACACACAGACACACACACACACACACACACACACACACACACACACACACACACACACAGACACACACAGACACACACACACAAACACAGACACACACAGACACACCATGCATGTGATGTGTCAGATGGCATGCAGCATGCCTGCGATACAGCAGAGGGCATGCAGCTCAGACATTAATAGTGTTAGTAAGCATACCTCCCTGGGGTGCATACTACATCAAGCAGGCGTCATATCAGTAGCCATGCAGTTCACACAATCATGGTAGTATGCATGCATCCCCATGATACACCATGTGGCCCAGAACAGGATAACAGTACACATGGCTGACGTGACCTTGACATGTAATCTGCTGACATGTGCATTAACATGCATACATGTTTGACACAATGGTGTCCTGACACATGTACAGCATCATAATGGGCTTCACATTGCAGTGTTGTGTGTATGCCCTACAGATAGAATGCATGTTTAGCAAATTTGCATGAGTATGGGAGGGTAGTGTGAGCCATCTACATTGGTATACAGTGTGAAGTACAGACACTGTGCCATTGCATGGCAACATGAGGCATCTATGTTGCTGTAGACTGCATAATATGTACACATTGCATAGCCATAACTGCAACAAAGTCATGATGTTCAACAGATCGTATACGGTAGACTTCAGTGACACCTCCAGTAGCTGCGCACAGGCTTTTAGGTTGTCCCGTGTACCACATCAACTGTATAATCGGTCAACTAAGGCTATAATTGGTCCATGTGTGGACAATGTGCAACAGGGTGTATACACATCCCAAGTACTGTGTGGCTACATGTCTCTGGCCATCCCCCATGGCCATGTGTGCACATGTGTTGGCCAATTGTGTGTGATGGGCATCTTTTCCACATGTCTGTGTTGTCCCATATGACATACACCCATAGATGTCAGATATGTCACAATCCACAGGGCTATGCAGACAATGGGTTGTATGTTTGGTATGTGGGGTATAGGTCATGCGATAGTGTGACAATATTGCAGACAGAACACTACATGTCTGGGACATGCCAGGTGGCACATCACAATGTGTGCACCCAATGCAGGGGCATATGGCACAATGGTGACACCTGTGGGCTGCCCATATCACAGCTCACTGTGTGGTACTGTGTGCGTACCACACATGTTGTTCCAATGCATACTACATATGCCTCCATTGTAGAACACCTCCACCGTTGTATGCACAGCTGACCACACATGTCGCAATGACAAGTACTGTGGTTTCAAGTCAGTGTATCATTATGTTTGTATATATTGCACATGGGTGGCGTGTGTGAATGAAGGGTGGTGCGACCTACATATCGTGACTGGAACAAACATCAGGTGTGCAAGTATTAACTGGACACATGGCAAATAGATCTACACTGTAACATGCTTGATACTGATGACAGTCTCACCTGCAACGGACCCATGTCTGTGTGGCACGCCAGAGGTACCTGTATAGGGGTAACACACCAGTATGAACATTATCCATGACTGTATGATAGCCACAGGTTGCACTGTGCATGTGAGCACATTCACCTGTGTAATAGCATATAGTATGCACATGTGTGCATACACAACGTAGCATATTGTAGTATGCAGCATGTGTGTCCACATACCTTGCATATGTTGTTACTTTACATAATGTACAGTGACACATGCAACTACATGGGATATAATAGCCATATGTGCAGTACTGACTTACCAGGCAACTCCAGGCTCATTGGTTGGGAGACACCCACCTCCACGATGGCAGCTAGTGTTTCTGGATGCTGTTCCCTGGGTGTCCTCAGACTGGCCAGTAGCTCCTCGGTGTGTGTGAGTGGGAGCTGGGTTGGTGGCCCACCACCTGTTCCACCTTGTTCCCTGGCGATTGCAGTGGCATGCTGTTTTGCATGTCGTATCAGGTCCGTGCAGTGTCTGCGCACCTGCTGGTAGGTGCGGTTATGGCCACCCACATCGTTCACCCTCCTGCAAAGATCCTGCCACAGGTCATCCCACTGCTGGGCATGCTGTGGCACATGGCTGAACAACAAGTCATAGTTGTCATGGAGCTGTGCGATGAGGACATCATCCTCCTGGCAGGTGTATGCTGGGAGGCATGTACGGGGCATTATCTGTAAGACATAATGATGGTGACAGGTCACAGTTTCAGAGATGTACAGAGATACTGCTGCAGATACATTTCTATGACATCTACTACATCTGCACAGTTATCTTTGCAAAGCATCATGACACTGACATGACTGACGTGTTTGTGTCACACATTTCACACCCGTTATGCATTGGATATCATCACCATATATGTGTGTCACCTCATTACAGTGTTCATACTCCATGTAAATGCTGTCTTGCTGTGGGCATGTCTATTTGCCTGCACTTGTGTTCTTACCTATCTGCACATGCCTCGATGTGTCCACGGTACTACTGTTGACCTGGATGCTGTGTATATGTCACATATCAACACAGACACAGCCATAATGGACTTCAGCAGTGACAATGCACACATACGCATGGACACCTGTACATGCATGTGTTTTGCCTTATACATCTACACAGCACTGTACAACTGTTCAACATCCTGCCACGGATCGCCTGTATTGCACATGTGATAGACATGGGACAATGGCTAGTCAGACGACAGTCACAGGGATGGTTATCAACCATAGCATGTGCGGGCACGGTTTCCAAGCTGTAACAGACAGCCATTGTGCCACCGCAAGGTGCATCAGTGCCACATTACTGATCCAGTCAGTTGATAGAACATCTACCATGCGGCCATCACACCATGTATGATTGGGATGACATGTGCAGCTTTGATGGACAGGGTTGCATGGTATGGCGGGAGTATGTCACATATATGGCACAGGGATCTGTCCAGCCTGTGGCGATCCTAGTATTAGGACGGTGGCTGTCCATGACATATGTCATATAGATCAGGATATGGACATGTAGCATGTCCATCATCATAGTGTAGCAAATGTCCTTCTGCAAGGTAGACAGCATGCTGCATAGTGGAGGTGTGGATTGTGAAGGCTGGTATCACACATCCATGCATAACCATTACCCCTTACAGGTGGTATGTGATCCAATATTGGTCACCACAGTGCTGTATATCCCTGTCCAGTGATCTCCGTGCTCATGGATGGCACCATGACATGACATGCGTACCTCATATGACTACCTAAGGGGCCTGGAGATGTCACCATATCGGGGGGTGCACTGCACAGCACCATCCCTTACACAGTGTCCATAATGTTGACCACAGCCTAGGTAGTAGTTTATGGGTACAGGGATGTTCACCTAGTGGTGACACTGCTGGAATCATCCATCAGACTGTGCACATATGTCACACACATCACCCACACAGCCCATTCTGTATGTTGTTCACAACACTGACACAGCTATACTGATAGGTCATGGCCATTCACAGCCTTACATACACAGATGCCTAACATTTGTCTGTGTGGTATGGGCTACAATGAGGGTGGGGTACAACACATTAACTCTGTTCTACTGTAGCTGGCACTGGTGTCCTGTGCACATGTCACTCTTGCACCTTTTGTAGTTGTGAGTCTGTCAACAGGCCACTGGTGGAACACTCCTGTGACATGCAAAGGTATTTGTAATCAAATATCCGTGCTGTCTTGTACATCTGTACTGCTAACATCTACAGTGCTAATGGTTCATGGACATGCACACCATACTCAGCAGGGTTATAGTGCAGTGCCACCCTAAATGACTGTCATCACCACTTGTGGGTTGATTATATCCAACACCCTATCTGTATTGTATGGTCATGCTAGGCACTTGTTCAGAACTTGTGAGCATGTCATGAGCTACTGATTACTATAGCGCCCATTCCACACCATTTCCCACAGGTACACTGGCTGTCTTACACTTCCCAGCTTGCTTAAGGTACGACAGCTGTTGTACACACGTAACGCACATATCCTGTGGGACATGGTTGTATATACAGGCATGTCCAACTGTCACGTACCAGTGCTACTGCCTGTCTATATGAGGGATATGTCATACATGTGGCATTAGAGCAATTGTCTCATGTACACATTCAATGCTCACCTCCCAACATACGACACTACAGCATGTGGGGGATGCACTTCTGCAGCCGTGCTGGGGGCATACCTCTCAGGTGTACCTCATTACGAGGAACGTACTTCAATTGGGGTTCTAAAAGGTGCATGTTCCTCAAGGTTCCACATCGGAAGGGTCTGTCACACATTCATTGTTGTAAATAGTTTACCTGCTAGCCATGGCTAAATAGATGGGAATTATATTAATTCATTGGAATATCTTTTTTATACGTAAGACCAGCCTATTTTAGCCATCATATGCCATTCCTAGTTGACGCTGTTAGTAAGCCAGTTGTAAGTGTTCCACGTTTTGCTCATTTGTCACACAGTATGAGGGCTAATGTTCCTCAGTTTGGGGACAGGAGTTTGACAGCTATGGCTGGGGGTAATGCTGTCACCAACCCTGACTGCACCTGACAGTCATTTTGGGATGTGTAACATTCGCAACACACCCCACCCATCACATAGTCTCACATGATCTACACCACTGGCCACACCTAAGAGGACAACTTGTGCAGTATGTCTCCATACTCACTGTAGGCACCAGAGGTAGCCCCCATCATGGAAGACAACATCACCAGCTTATAACCCACAGACTCATGTGTGCCCATCACATACAGCCAATAGTGAGTTATAACATTCACAACACACCAGTCATAGCTGACTCTGTAGGGAGTCACACTGCAATTCCACACAGCAGGCTACACAAGGCATTAGTCGCGTACATCTTGCTGTCGGGTAACTGCTTCAGCAACATAACCTATGCACCCATGCCACACCTCGCCAGGTACGATATGACTGTCATTCTCCATGTTAGTGTGACTGCCCTGTAATGCCACTTCACAGACTACGTGTGCAGGGACATGCAATAGCTCACCAGTCTTATAGCCCTGAGGGTGTGGGCCTACCCTGGGGAGAATTTTGCATTCGTCCGGACACGATACCACTGGACAATGACCGACTTTGTCACTTCAACAGTTGCCTATGCTCCTATTGTCATTCCACAGGCATGTGGTATCTGTCCGCTATGACTGTCCTGGTCAAACACAATGCTGTGGCACAAATGACTTGCACCTGTCAGCCCTGGGAGTACAGCTCACATGTAAGGCTCTTGCTGCTTCTATGCTGCCTGTCTTGCACAGTTTCCAATAACTGTCACCAGCAGGGCGGTAACTGGCAGGCACAACATGGGGTCATGTGACACAATGCTTGCATCTTCCTCTGTGACACACGCAGGCAAGGCACACCTTATAATGCACCACTCAAACATCTCTGCAGTGACTGGGACCTGCCTCTAGGCTCTGCAGAGCACACCTGCAATGACAGGTTATAGACAGACCATACCTTTCAGGCACATACCTGGACCGGCACACCCACAGCTGAGGGGATTCCATATCCCACTATGTTTCGCACACATCCTGCCAAGTTACTTAGCACAATGCATCAGAGGTGCTCCATGTGCAACTAACTGTGTCCGGGACCGCTATACACATTGTAACAAGCGACAGAGTCAACATCATACCCCACAGGTAACATACCTTCTATGTTGGTATAGTGGACAGTGGGCCTCAGACAGCTACTACTGATGTGTGACTGACACTACCCCACATTTCACCGACACATCCATGAGTCATACCCTCCACTCTGCTGGATCAACCCATACACACCACCTCCAATACCTACATTACCCTTGGCATGAACACTACCACCATGTGACTGGTGTTACACACCTGGGGTTATCCCCTCATTGGTGGATTCAGAACATATGCTGCTCGACCTTGTTAGCCACATCCCGGCAACACACCCATCACAGCATACACAGTACATTTGTACTACAACACCTACTACAGACTTTTGCTGACAGCGGTTGTTAACATCATGACACCCATGCAGATGGACAATGCATATACAAATGCTGACACATACCCCAGTGCACTTCATTAGCATGTACACAACTGCATGGATCATGCTATTCCACACAGAGCCATGATGGTACACACCAGATAACAGACGCCACTCTGGTGGTCATGTTCCATGGACATATGATGTAGAACAACAGGTGTAGGCAGTTGCACAGTGGTGTACATTCCCATGTGTGGGGTGGCTCACTGGTCAGCCGTGGTGGGGCCACAGGCTCCCTCATCACATACTCCAAGACTAGCTACATAAACATGACTGCCACACATTCCGGGGTGTACCACCAAGCATTATGGTGGTATGTCAGTATTCGATGGCAACACCCACATCTACTGTCACATACAACAGTCACTCAGGAACATTGCAGACCCAGGTGTTGTTGGCAACATGCTGGAGGATGGATTCAATGCTGATATTACACCCTCTCACTCACTACAGGCCCACAATCCATACATGAACATTGTGGTGTCCCTGTGGTCACACCTACACAGTACTGACCTACACTCTATATGTCCTGGGACACTGGCCCCATGTCACCTTCCAACGTCCCAGGCTGTGATGTCCACCAACCTCTGAATTACATGTCTCCCCACTAGGCCACCATATTCAGTAATAGCCTTGTTTCAGACATTGTAGCCCCTGAATGGCACACAGCAGCATTTATCACACTACACACAGGTGGCACTGCATTGCACGAGTGGGACTATAGTCCTACACACCTGACTGGACTGTTCTGCATGGCTATGGGGCACATCATCAAGGACGTCATTCACAGAGACATTGTTGGGCTCCCATCCTTTGCTGCCACCCAGGTTGGGCTTGTTAAGGCCAGAGCATGGCCCCTACACATGGTGGACTCCTTTCATACAGTTACCAGGGCAGTTGCTGATTGTATGGGAGTCCACACATCCTACATTGTCCTCTCATTGCCTTTCAGCACCATTCCCCATTCTGGTATTGACAACATACACATCCACCTGCACATCGTACCCTGTGTCTCAGGATGTTATGCTATGTGGCTCATGGACAGGACACACAGTGAGGCCAGCATACCATAGTACCTACTACATGTCAGGTACATTTGGCATACCACGGTCCTCAGTCATAGGGCCCCTCATGTTCAGTATATGCTTCCCTGCGGAACAGGCTAGCACAGGGGACTTTCCCTGCCTAGCTTTCAAACCCCTACATACCAAGCACCATGATTGCTTAACCAGCTGATACTGACTCCAACCATACGGGTGTCGCTGTGACAGATACATAATATGACAATCATTGCATCAAGCTGCATGACACAAGGTGCATGCACATCACCTTTGCATTACACCATTCACCCACTGACTATAACATGGATGGTAGTCCCCTACATACATATCACATTGTACATGTTTGCAGTACACACATATGTCGCACCCACTCCTGTGGTTACCGTATTGCCACTGTGGCATGGATATCCTTGTACGTGGCCACACCTATCTGTACTGGGTATGTAGCTGGTACATAGGCACCCATTGTACCTCAAAGAAAAACCACAGTAAGACACAGGCAAAATGTAAAAGGAGCAGGAAACCAAAAAACAATCCACGAAATCAGAACCCACAAAAATAGCGTAACAAAATGTTTTAATGTCCGCTTTCGTCCGGTGACTTCTTCAGAATGAATAAAACCAACTAAAACATTGTCATTAAATACCAAATTGATTAACCAAAGAATGACGATGAAACAATCATTCAATCAAATGATAAAACATTCACTTAAAGGTAGCTCAAGTTATTTGAACAAAGATGAAACTGAGACATTATGTTTATCTATGCTTAACATATTGTTTTTTAAGAAGCATTTGATATTAACGGCTTCATTTAAGCCTGGTGTTTTATCAGCTGAAAGTTTTATTTGCCACCACGTCTCTCTTTGTTCAACCAAATTTTTAAAATCACCACCCCTGAGGTCTTGGTGAACAACCTCTAACACAGAGAATAAAAATTTTTTAAAATTCTTGCAACTGACAGAGTGTTTAAATAAAGCACTAGTTTCATTGCAAGTCTTGATGTTATAGAGATGTTCTTTAATGCGTGTTTTAAGGCATCTTGTTGTCATCCCCACATAAAATGCGGGACATGAACTACAAAGACCAATATATACAACCCCCTTGGTGTTGCAAGTAACAAAACATGGAACTGGAATAGTATAATCAAAGCCTTCTATAATAATAACAGGCCCCTTGGCTATAAACCTACAAATATTACAATTGTTACAGGCAAACATACCTTTAATTGTGGTTTGCCGTTGATTGTACTTGGGAGAATTATATTCTAGGGCCTTTTTAAGATTGTGTGTGTTCCTAAAAACAAATTTGGGCTTATTCCCCACTATTTCAAACAGGTCTGAATTACCATGAATAATCTTCCAGTTTCTCACCAATATATCTTGAATGTGTTTACTATCAATACTCATTTCTAGTGAACAAACCAACTTGCTCTGGTTTTCAACTCCATTGTTAGCCGTGTGTGTTAAATTAGTGTTATGATCATCCAATAATGCCCAATAATGGGATTTCCTTTTATTTTGTATTTCTTCAATGATAGAATTTAATAATGATAGCGAATACCCTCTTTGAAGGAACATATTTTTAATAAACTCAAATTCAGTCAATAAATCAGAATCTTTAGTTGTCATCCTGCATGCTCGAATGAACTGCCCTTTAGGTATGTTACGAATAACATGTGCAGGATGAGCACTAGTGAAGTGCACATAGCTGTTAGTGAAAGTTTCCTTTCGATATATCTTACTGTGAAACTTCCTATCAACAATATCCCACCAGAATTGAACATCTAAGAAGTTTATGAACTCCCCATAACAACCTATAGTAAACTGTAAGAAGCCTCCAGTTTTATTTAATTCGTTGAGAAATCTCTCAACAACAGCATCCTCACCTTCAACTATGAACAGTAAGTCGTCTACGAACCGGCAATAGAACAAGATCTGAAATTCATTTTTTATCTTGCTCAAAATGGTGTCCTCCCACCAGGACATAACCAGATTGGCATAAGCCGGTGCAGCAGATGACCCCATGGCCACCCCTCTTTTTTGTCTGTAAAAGGTTTTCCCAAAAAGAAAGAAGTTGTTCTGTAACAAGATATCAATAAATCTACAAATTGTAGAAATTTGACCTATTTTAAAACTGGCGTTTTTACTGAGAATACTACGAATGGCTTCCACCCCATCGTCATGAGGAATGCATGTAAACAAAGATATTACATCTAATGTAAAAATAATGTGTCTATCTGGATCGTAAATCTTAGTACCTGAGAATTCTTTTAATTTTTCCAAAAAATGCCAAGAATCCTGGATAAAAGAATCATATTGAGACACTAGAGGACTTAATGTGGTGTCTATAATAAGGGCTATCCCTTCAGTGACTCAATGTGGTGATGATACTATTGGTCGAAAAGGTGGATCTAAATAATTTTTGTGTGTCTTAGGGATTCCAAACAAAATGCCAATTCTAGGTTTGTCAATCATACAGAACTCATAAACTTCTAAATTAATTTCATCAGACATTAAAGCATCATACAAATATGAGTATATCATTCTTTCCCTTTTCCTTATGTCGTATAATGTAATGACTTCATATTCATCTTGATTTTCCAATAAATTCAACATTTTCATATTGTATGATTCCTGGGACATGATTACAATATTACCACCTTTATCACTTCTCATAAATCTGAGAGTTTTGTTCAAATTACATAGTCTGTTGAAGGCTTTCCTTTCATCTATACTCAGATTGTGTATCTGTCTGTCCAATTTACCAATAGTAGTGTATATATCTTGTAAACATGCATCTTCATAAACTTTTAATGTATGTACCAAAGGGGGATTAAAGCTGGAAGGTTTGAGTAATTTTTTGTACCCATTGTACCTCTGAACTCAAGACATCTACACACATTCAAGGGTACACCACCCCATTTAGGGTGTACCTTACACAACAGCTACAGCTTTACATGCCACAACATTAACACGCTATGACGTTTACTGAGCTCCAACAGTTTAAATATACGGCTGCACTACGGACACCACATCTGTACACATTTGCATACTACATACTCAGGGGTGACCTCTGCTGATCAGACAGGGCCCATATCCACAACATCATTGCTGGATATACTCCTCATACGCGACATAAGCAGAGGCCACTGTGAGCAACATGCTCATGTATATGTGCATACACGCCACAATGAGTGGGATGTTCTTCTGGGTTACATTTCCAAACCGGACACTCACCATGCTGTGGAACATAAGTCCTATGTACATCATGCAGGGACACTCAGTATCACTGTTCATGTGATACCTCCCTTGGTGGTTGGGAGACACATGTAGGCCTGGGATCACTGCAGAGGCTGTACTGTGCAGAGGTGCAGGTGACACCTGGCTCCGCTGTTCACAGAACACTACCCTAGAGAGGTGCCACTAGTGTGGGTGTACTTGTCATTCCAACGTCTGATAATGGAGTATTGCAATCAAAACCTGTAGCATGGCTGTTTGTTCCATTATACAACGCCTGCAATTTTGCATGACGCCTTTAATTGTGTCTCTCACACGGTATGTTGAGGGTTCTGCAGATGTAATTGACTGACTGGATGTTTGTGCTGCTATTACAGTCTGTATTGCTTTAGTTTCTAGTGTGGGGGATGTCGGTGGTTGTACATAACATATACAGGTTTGTGGGCCTTGCATTTCTACATAATCCGTATATCTGTGTGTGGGCTCCGTCCCTAATTAGAGAGCTAACAGTTAGTAGACTTATGTTATGGGATTGTACGTTGGGCCATTGTTAATTGGTTTCTATATCATCTGCAGGTGAGCTTGCTACTTGTATACCTCCGTAATTGCAGCGATATATCAGGGGATATGTGTAAGTGACAGCTATCCCTTGTATTTCTGTCCCAGATATTTGCAGTCATTGTGGTTGTGTTGTTAAAAGAGCCTGTTTGCCATGGGTTGCCACCTTTTCATATGGTCATTGTTGGACGCTTGCGGGACACAGAGCGGTGTTTACAGGCCAACACATAGCCATGGTCAGTACACAGGTTAGCACATACTTTTATCCTCACTACATACCTATTGTTGTATGACTTTGGCTACTTATCATATTGCATGTAACATTTAAGTTTCTTACATACAGGCATAACTATTAAATATGACTGTTACATTATATATGGGACATATTTATGTCCTACCATCTCGGACATTTGCCCTTTGTACTGTTTTATGTCAGGACACACCTGCCCAGGGTGGGGCTGTCCCTCCTACTGTGAGACACGTAGTAACCGTATGCCTATGGCTAGCTGTACCCACACCTACCGTACTGATCTGCCTCTGACTTGGCACTAACAAACACATGTTGCAGACACACACACACATTACAGTCACACAGAGATGCACACGGCACCCTTAAAGCACACTTACACAGATTATGGCACTCACAGACACAGTTGAACACAGTACCTACGTGGACCGCGACACCGGCAGTGGTGACTAACTGTCCCTTCATATCATCATACTATTACTCACAGATGTACTGTTCTGGTACTGTGTTCTATCGGTCTTTCAGCCTCATGGTTACGCATGTCGGTATGTTACACATTCCATGGTTGGCGGTATCCTATTTATTTGTACCTCCAAGATGCTATGAATGTCGTTGAACTATCTATTATATTTGCAGATATCGCTGAATCCATCTGTATCACCATATATCCCTCTATTGCCCTTTCTATCTGTATTATATATATGCATATGTGTACATATATATATATCTATATATATATATATATATATATATATATATATATATATATATATATATCTGGCGGGGAACGTGACAGGCACACAGCACCACCATATGCTGTAAGACACATGTACTGTTCAGGTGCTGGCATTCCATGTTCCACTGGCTGTTGTGTTTACAATGTTTGAGGGCTGCCTATGTAGGAGTCACACATTGGGCCACCTATACATTAGAATTTACATGTGGTCATGTTTGTGTGCCATCCATTTTACTGTGTGTGCAGGTGGAGAGGTGTCAGTCCGTAGGGGCCTACACTGTCAGAGTATGTGCTATACGTTCCCTCTTTGCAAAGGTGTAGGCATATTGGGCACGCCTCCATCTGCCTACTGGGACTGGCACAGTGTGTTCATGGTCTGAATCCCTCTGTGCCTGTAATGGCCTTGGCAATTGCGGTGGGCTATGAGAGCCTTCAGCTGCTTCCACAGGATCATATTATGTAGCATGGCACATACTATGACGATGTGGGCACACGTGCTTGGAGAGTACTGCAAGGCTCCACCAGATGTATCCAAGCACCGGAACCATGATTTCAGCATCCCAAACACACGCTCTATGATGATTCTGGTTTGTGCGTGTGCCTTATTATGGCGTTCTTGCATGGGTGTGTGTGCATTTCTGATGGGAGTCATCATCCATGGCTCCAGTGCATAGCCAGCATCCCCCACAAGATGGCCATGTGGGACGTCCCCCCTGACAAATACCTGATACAGCTGTGAGGCATGCCAGATATGGGAGTCATGGTAGCTTCCAGGGCTGCCAGCACACACATCCATGATAATGCCCTGGGCATTGCACACAACCTGGCAGTTGATGGAGTGGAATCCCTTGCGGTTTATGTAGCGCCTACCCTGCTCACCGGGTGGTGACTTGATTTGTATGTGCGTGCAGTCTATTGCACCCAGTACCTCCGGGTATTGTGCCACACGGTGGAAGTGGTGCATATTGCTGGCCAACTCCTCCTGAGTTCTGGGGAAGTATATCTGCTCAATGGCATGTGGTAACATGGCATCCAGGAACTGGTGTAGTACCCTGGATGCTGATGCCTGTGAGATCCCCATTATATTTCCAGATGGCCTTTGAAAGGTACCTGTGTCCACTGGGATGGATTCCCCTCTGTTGTTTCTGGTTCTCAGGCGTGGCCAGCACAGCTCCACTGTTTGCTGTAAGATGTCCCTGTCCACCCTGTAATGCTCTACTATCTCCAGGTCATGTAGCCCCTGGTAGGTTACCCTTGGTCTGAACACTCTCCTTCTCCTCCGAGGCCTGTGGTGGTTGTCGGCATCATCCTCCACAACACCATCAGTCTCTAACACATGCTGATGAATCACAGCTATGGCAGCTCCCAACATGTACATTTTAACAGTTCCCCGTGTATTTACACCTATGGTGCGGTGTTTGGGAATACACAGATGTGTGTTGGGTGCCTTCACACTTTATACTATTGTGCTGTGAACACCGATGATGTCATAGGGTGTGTATGTACGATCGTAGCTACAGGTTATCTTATGTGTTTTACTGCCGGAACTACTATTGTGGTGCCTTTGGTGTTGAATTACATTTGCCTGCCGTGGATTACCTCTTGACCTTCCCTTTACATTTCTGCATGTTGCACCTACCATTTTCTGGTGTGCATCCTGCAGCCTACTTTCATTTGTACTTTCCTGGACCTGGCGTATCTTGCATTATGTGTGCTACTGCCAGTCTGCTGTCGGTTTGCTTTGCTCTGCTGTGTCAAATCTCCTATCTTTGCAATCCAATACCTCCCCTCCTTTCTTTGCATTAAAATGCCTCCCCTATCCTGTTTTGCAGGTTTCTGCAAGCAGACTTGTCAGCTGCCGTCGATTGGCCTTCGTGGGTTGATTGGTGTTGATTGCTCATTAGTACTCCAATTACCCTACTTCCGCATTTCCTTCTTTTCTTCCCCTGACCTTCCTGTTTCTGCTATTGTTTGCAGCACGTGCGTCCGATTACTGGGTTTTGGGCACGTTTTCATCCTCGTACACATGCACTTTTGGGCACCATGTGTGCTCTCAGCTAAACGATTCCTCCCCACCCCTGTCCTGCAGCTTTGCTTAGCAATGGACAGGCCAGATTTGCAATGCTCCAATGTGCTTACTGCTATGGTGGCACACCCCTCTGCTGATGTCATGTATCTCATCTGAGCCACTCCTCGGTGTTATACCGCTGCGCCGTATGGTACAACCTTCATCCGGCGGGACATTTGCGATCCAGTATTATCTGCCTCATTTTCATGGCATTGACTACTAATTCATAGTTACTGCACCGAACACTATCGCAAGCCCTTAGCAACCCTTGCACCTTGGTTGTGGTGTTCCATGCCTACCATTGTGTATTATGCTGTAAACCTGATTTCTATTACATTGCGATTTTATGACATTTTTATATTATTTCTTTATGTTACAGCTTCCGCACACATGTCCTGCAGTTGTGCAGTGCGTTACTGTGGACATGACATTAAATGTTGTTTTTTACGTGTTGTGCATCTTTTCTTATGCCATTGGCTGTGTATTTCACCATTGGCATATGTTAACGTTGTGATACCTGGGTCTGGCCCTCTTCCATAACTCCAATGTTCTTTTTGGGAAAATGTAAACCATGTTTTTTGGTTTACATTTCCGTGGGCTTACGCTACGCCTGCTCCACTTCATGAATCGCTATATGCCTTCATTTGCATGGTTCAACACTGCACATGGGGTGATTAGCATACCTACACTGGGGGCTGCGCAGATCTGGCGTACGACGGTAGTGCACGTGGAATTGGATCGTACCTGAATCGCTCGACGGCCATATTTGGTGTTATAACGCCTACGCTATGCATGCGCCTGGCGCAAGCTTCATGAATCCCGGGGATTGTGTCTGAAGCAAAAAACAGCATTTAGCTAAAGTGACACAGGTCCTTCAAACACTGCAGGATGCAGGGTTTAAAGTTAAAAGTAAAAACGTACAATTCATGTCATGACATGCTTTCTAGCCAGAAACAAATACCCTTTCTGGGGTGGAGACCAAAGAAAAATACAGCTTTTTGTAATTTAAAGGCAGCATTGGCCAAGGCTACAAAACTAGTAGCTCCAGGTTTAACATGTCCCTTTGTGTTACTGGCAGAAGCTGGACCCAACACACTCTCTGTTTTACAGGAGTGGCCTCACAGCTCTGATGCTAAAATGAAAAAGACTTTACATTCTTCAGTAAAAAAATGACACATGTTGAGAGGGGATATCACCTATGCATTCACAACTTTTGGCCATTTGGGTTTAAAACAAACTAAAATAGTTAACAGCTTTTTCAAAAGACATTATAATACAGACACCATATTATGCCATACAGGCTTTGGTAAATGAGACTCTGTTAAATAAACTAATTAATGACGTCGGTCAAGCAGTGTTTTGCAAAATGGTTGGCCTTGTGTAGTGTCAAGCAAATTACAGTAAAGGCAGGAGATAAGTATTACTTACCTAACTTCATGGTATATAATGGAATTTTTTTCAGAGAGTGCATGCATATGTCTACATGGGCAAGGAGAGGGTTATTGATAATATGGGCAAACCACTCAAGCATGCTTCTGTTTTACAGACTATTTAAAACTGAGTTCGTAGTCAGTCCCTTGTAGGTTACTACAGTATTTTAAAGGTAAAAGCTCATCAAAAAGCTACAAATTAGATTTTTCAGTTAAATAACTATGCAGATCAGATGGCAAAAAAGGCAGCCAATGAAGGAATGCAATTGTATCCTACAGACCACCTTTCTAGTGTACAGATAAAACTATTGCAGTACATGCCATGCAGACATTTTCAGCTCAGAATTTGCAACATGATTTGCTGCAAATCAAGGCTAAGTTTGGACTGAAGGAAGAATTAGAAAAATGTACACTTGTAGGAGACAGTCCAGGGCAATATTATGCAAAATGTTTTGAAGATGGTTCAAGTCTTCCTTATATTCCATACCAACAGGCAGGACAGTTAGTGAAGTTTAATCATCAGGTAATGGGACATTTCGGCACACAAAAGTTATGGCCTATTGTAAAAAAACAAGTACTGACATCCACAGTTAAAGACAATCTGCGATTTAGTGCATGCTGAATGCTTAATATGTTTGCAGGTAAATGCTCAGTTGAAAAAGCCACAGTTACTAAAGGTAACTCTAGCAGATGGACCTTAGCATGCCATCCAAATTGACTTTGCAGGTACATTACTCCCAGCTAAAGGTGGATACAAGTATATGTACTAATACCACAGTCATTGCGGGCAGCATACGTTAGACATATGTTCTATCAATATTAACAGGTAAACCTGCTCAGTTCATACAGACCATTTGGTTAAAATCCCTTCTACCTGTAAAAAGGTAGACAGACAGTATCAAAAGGTTGTAGTACATTTTAACATTACATTCCCAGACACAGACAAATCTCAATATAAAAGAGCTTGGTATAATACTCTGCTAGGAGGCCTAGGCACAGGCATTATCGTTATTAATGCAGGTGCTATTGAAATTCTAGCTAATCATTTAAAAACAGTGGGGGAAGATATCTCTCAGATTGTACATTTACAAGCATCTTGAAATCCAGAGATATGGAAGGCATAATATAAACTACCAGCAGCAATTTTTAAACAACTATGATGCTATGCAGTTCCATCATTTAAAATCTGATGGTAACATGACAGTTTTTGTAAATTGGACAAAATGCACTACTCAATCTTTGTATGTAGAAACTCAAAAAAATAATGTACAAATTGAACTGATGTTACAGAATTAAGATTTTTGACGAGACTTGTTTCATTAATACAGCTTCCCAATATATCTGTATCTTTGGATAATTTAAAAAACATAATGAATAATACTGAAATTCTCAGAGAGTACTTAGGAAAAATAAATAAAAGTATTCTGTATTATGAGGCATTAAGCATCACTGTAAAAGATAAATGACTTAGGTTGGCCAAAAAGAAGAAAAAGACACTGCTCACAATTGGTGGGATATCTTTACTGGTTTGTCAGAATCAGGAAAAAAAATGTTAAAGTGGTTAGTACATCCTGTACTAGTAGTGTTGGCATTATAGTCATATTAACTATCTGGAATTCTTATCTAAGTTGTCATTTGCGAAAAACTTGCAGAATCCAGCAAATCATGACGGTTAACATAAATAAACTGGAAAAAGGTTTCAATTTGTGCAACTGAAGTCAAAAATGAACAGTCATTTTCCACCTTTTAAATTGAAAAGAGGGAATTGTGAGAGAGGAAATATTCTGCTTTAAGTGTAAAAATGGCTTTCAGTGGATTTTTCTAAAAATGTAAAATAAATACAGAGTATACTTAGTTTAAACTCTTGGCAAAAGTATATAGTTTGGCATTCATTGTTATTAGAAGTCAGAATTAAAATATTTTATCTTTTATAAACTATGCAGTTTGTGAAATTCTCTATCTATAAGCACGTCAAGATGAACTCTTGTATGCAGCTATGTTTCGTCAACAGGACGTGCAAGATAAGAGCAAGGCCGAAGAGTTATTCTTCAAGAACAGAATGCATGAGATATGGAAAACAAACTGTCAGCAGACCAGCTTCAAAAGAAAGATCTGTTATTGTGGCAAATTCTCTAAACTGCTGATACTGACGGAAAAGAGACTATAACTGGACTTCTTACGTTTGTATGAGGGACATTGATTCTTACAGTTTGATGCTGTAAGCTGTAGTATGGTTTTGTTATGTATCTTTCATTATTATATTAGATGTTTACTTTGTATGCAGTAAAAGGAATGTCATATCAGACTGAACTGTCTCAACTGTCTTCATTGAGTAATGGTATAGACTACCTTTTAGTGTAGTAAGATACATTTTACAATACTCAGCATTAATGAGGCCCAGGCAAATAGACTGCAGAGGTGCACAAACCTTAACCATGTGAAACAAATGAGACAATAAGAATAAGCCATTAGTAACACCCTGACAATTGGTATTTCACCCAGGACATGGCAAAGTTCCTTTCTTTCACAAAGCAACTCAGATGAAGGACAGTTTATGTCTTGCAAATAAACACATAAATAAACAGTGGCATAGCTTTAAACACAAGACACAGTCAAGTTCCTTTCTGTCATAAAGTAAAATTGGTATACTTTGGTAGCAAGTAGATCAAACACGTTAGAAGTTGTTGTTGTCTTTTCCCGGTTAGGGGTCGGCACAGCAGAACTCCGGTCCGCTAATGATTGGCAGTAGATTTTGATGAACGTCAAGGTGCCAGCTCAATGTTCAACCTTCAACGAAGGCACGCCCATTTAAACATGTCTTTCAAATGCCCAACAAACCGCGGGGAGGACATGCAGACTCCACACAGAAGGCACTTCCTGCACTCCATCCAAGAATCAAACAGGAGAACCTCTTGCTGTGAGGCAACAACGCTACCGCTGCACCACCGCAGATGTATCAAACACTTTGGAAGTAGCGTGTATTTAAATAAAACAAGTAAAGTAGAATTCAATTAAATAGTTTTGGTTACATAAAAACAACAAATAAGGAAGCAAACAAACATATAATTCACTTCTGTCATGAACATGGGACTGGCAGTTTAATCAAGTCTGGTAGTAAATAGATGCAGCAGGAGACTTGCTGTGCTTTAAAAAATCCGGCCAAATGCAAACGGAGGCATGTAGTTCACAGCAATTTAGAACAAATTAGGAAAGTGTAACAGCCAGTCAGTAACAGTGTGAGGAAAATTATTTCACCCAGCGCACAGGTGAGTTATTTTCTCAAACAAAGCAACTCAGAAAACAAAACTTCTGTATATCTCTTGAAAACAAATACAAAAATAAACAGTATGTAACTTTAGACACAATACACAGCAAAGTTTTGTTTCACACACTTATTGGCATCCAGAGGTAGTCAGTACATCAAACACTTCATCAGCAGAACTTATTTAAAGAATATTGATTTAAAGTTGTATTGGTCACATTCTGAAGCATCTTCTTTTATTTTTAAACTTCTACTGTTGAAGATGCAAGGGATTAAAAATATGAAACATATTGTGTGCTGTTTGATTTTTTAGTTTCACTGTTTATTCTTTTTTTTCATCTATGACCATGCCCACAAAAATGGAGTGATGATAGTTTCTAGTCAATGAGATACATACTCTACAAACCAATCTAGGTTAGAATAATTATACCATCACTGAGGATGATGCCACTATATGTGCAGAAATTATTGATTTCAACAACTGGCTGCCTTTCTGGTGTCATTCTAAGGGGATCCTGCATTTAGGTTCATAGGTTCATACTAGGCTATCTGCCCTAGGGCATTTATAAGCCTAGCCAGAGTGTGTTTGGCTTTCGCCACCCATTTTAAATGAATTTTGCTATGCCCTTTTTCGAGGTTAGTATACTGTGCCTCTGTCTAACAGTGACACAGAAGTGATACCCAGGGTAAACTTACGATCTCCATCCACTCATCAAGATTCCTCTTGAAGAGAGTCAATGAGTGACTCTGCCTAACCTGGACTGGGATTTTATTCCAGAGTGAAGGGAGCCTTTGGGTTATGAATCTGTCCCTCCAGCATGTCCTATTTATTTCAGTGCTGAGGTTCAAGTCTCTCAAGCGCGTTGCTCGATGGGATTTGGATTTTCTGAGGTGCAGCATGTCCATTAATTCCGGGTTGGACATGGCTTATACGTCAGGCACAGATCACCTCTGAGCAGGCAGTATGCCACTGAGTAGAGCTGTAGTTTCTTTAACCGGGCAGCATATGGCATCTGTTTGAGCCCTTTGATCCTCTTGGTGAGGTACTTTTGGGGTCTTTCCAGTTGCTGCAGGTGTCTGGTAAGGTACATCCCAAAAGGGGCATTGTACTCAATTATGGGCCTGATGAGGGATGAGTAAAGAGGCACGATGACCTCCCCTGACCTAGATGTGAATTCCTTCATGATTAGGTGGGCTATATAAAATGTTTTTCTAACCACTTTGGCCACGTGGTTGTCAAATGAGAGATTGCTATCAACTTGGATCCCCAGGTCCCTAATTACTTCTTCCGTACTTAATGGATTACCACCTATGTGGTAATTTGTGGGCACTTTGTTTTTGCCAAAGGGGATGACTATACACTTTTTGGCGTTTAGCTTGAGGCCATGGCTCTGGCACCAGTTGTCTGTTTCTATGAGACCCTTTTGTAGGATGCTTGTGTCGGCTGGAGAGTCAATTATGGTGCCCAGTTTGCAGTCATCTGCGAACTTGGTCAGCCACAGTCCTTCCATGTTAGCCTGTACCTCTGAGAAATATATACCGAACAAGACAGGTCCCAGGACTGAGTCTTGTGGGATGCCACTTGTAACTGGTTTGGAGTCTGACAAGGCTGCAGCAATTCTAACCATGTGGGTTCTGTCCTTGAGCCAGTTTGCAACTCATCTTGTGACATAGGGGTTTATATTTAAGCTGGTGAGTTTATCTATAATGCCCGAGTGGGGTATTGTATCGAAGGCTTTTGCAAGGTCCAGGTAGGCTGTGTGGACCACCTTCCCCTCATCAATGGCCTTGGTGACTGTTTCAAAGAAATCAACCAGGTTTAAGAGGCAGGATCTGCCCTTAACAAAGCCGAACTGGGTAGGATCCAGTGTCTGTAGGTCCCCAATATCTTTATTTATGAGGTCCATCATGAACTTTTCCATAGCTTTGCAGACCAAGCTAGTCAGGCTTATGGGGCGATAGTTTCCAGGATTCGTTGAGGCACCACCTTTGTGGAAAGGGACCACTGTTGCTGTACGCCACTCTTTGGGTACATATCCTGTAGTAAGGCTGAGATTGAACAGTAGTTTTATGTTTGGGTTTAGTTCTTCTTGGAGTTCATGTAGGACGCAGCCCGGGACACCGTCTGGTCCCATTGATGCTGTGTTTTTTGCTTTGGAGAAGGTGGCTCTTACCTGAGCATCTGAGATGTCAGGGGGGCAGCACTCTGCTGGGATAGATATTTGCCCTTTTGGTGAGGAAAGGGGGGAGTTTGCTCTGAACCTGTCAGCTAGGATGTTGGCAATGTCTGTGGGTTCGGTGTATTTTTTGTCATTTTGGACTAATTCTGAGCATATCTGGAAATTCCCCCCAAGGTTCCTGACATAACTAAAGAAAGCCTTGTGATTATCCTTAGTGTCCTGTGAAAATTTTCTCTCGAAGCTGGCCTTAGACAATTTTATGAGTGCTCGTAGTTTTTTGCTAGTACTGATCGGAGATGCCTTCCCTTTTTGGGATTTTGCTCTATCATGTAGTAGCTTCCTCCTTCTATTGTATAGTTTGTTTATGGCTGGGGTCCACCAGACAGGACGCCTAACCTTGGAGGATTGGGTCTTGGTTTTATTTGGGATTGCATGATCCATGCATTCCTGAAGGTGTTCATAGAATGCGTTTATAAAGGATTCTGTGGTCTGGGCCATATTTTCTACAGGCCCGGGTGCTTTGAATGATTCCACCTCAGTTTTGAGGAGTGTGAAATTTGCTTTAGAGAAGTTTTTCACTGTGGTTTTCTGGGCAGGGGCTGGGGTCGGGATGTGAATATCTATGTTTGTCAGCTTGGGAAGATATGGTTAACAGACCATGCTTTTTTGCCATGGATGGTCTGCACCTCTCCTCTCTAAGCTTTTGAATACTGGCTAAAACTTTATTCATCCCATAGTGCCTTTTTTACGCAATGCCAAACTGACAAGCCTACAGACATAGCAAAATCAACTCAACTGAACCTCAAGGTGTTGCTGCTTAATCCCAGGAACATAAATAAAAATCTACACTCCCTCCAAGTCCTCTTCACACCTAACAATATAGACATATGTGCAATTACTGAGATATGGTTTAAAGCAACAGACAGTACACCAGCAGTGCAAGGTTTCAGTGCCTTCCACACTTTTAGGCGAGTAGCGGCGCAGACAAGGCCAGAAGATGAAGGTTTCTCGATATACATCAATAAGAAGCATACCTCTAGGCTGGGCAAACAAGATACACACTGGAGTTTTTCCACCTGCAGATCTCCCTAGACAAAAGTCTGTATCATAGCCTAGCCTGCTATAGGTCACCCTCCTTGTCCCAGCCTGCTATAGGTCACCCTCCATGTCCCAGCCTGCTATAGGTCACCCTCCATGTCCCAGCCTGCTATAGGTCACGCTCCATGTCCCAGCCTGCTATAGGTCATGCTCCATGTCCCAGCCTGCTATAGGTCACACTCCATGTTCCAAGAAGCTCACAATGCATGCTTGGGTCTACTGGAGACACTTGGCATCCAACTTTTAACACCCTACTCAAAGTAAACAATACTTACCTCTCTATAGACTGGGAATCCTACCCAGCCTCAAATCTACAGGTACAAAGATTCCTGGACATTGTAACTACAAACACCCTCGGCCAAATAATGAATATACCCACTACAGGATGTAATATACTGGACCTCATGCTCACAAATATCCTGTGAAATCAAAACCCACTCTGTAATCCCACTAAAGCCTATAAAAGTTAATTAGTATTCCAAGGCAAATTACCTTTTTTAAAGTGATGGTTTGTCATAATTCAGTGCCCCTCCATATCTGAAGAACACAGCAGCCTATTCTGAATTGCTCTCAGAAAGTCTGTGCAAATGTACAACCATGTCAGTGGCTGCATAGCTGCTACTGTACCTACCAGAAGTAAGCCTAGGACTAACCCCAGAAACAAATCGCCCTGGTGGCACCCCAAGTTAAACAGGACATACAATAAAAGGGAAAAAAATATGGCAAAAATCAGGAAGGGTGATTCTCATTAAGATAAAAAGTCTCTCATCAAATTAAAAGGGCTTATTAGGTGAAGTAAAGTCAACTTTGAGGTTAAGATAACCTCCTACTTGAAAGATAACCATAAGACCTTCTTCTATGTCAGAACCTGAAAGATGGCACACAACAATTTGTTGAACTGGTGGTTAATGGTGCCTCATTCACTATGCCTGACAATATAGTGAACATGTTAATGGAGAAATTCAGTTCCAACTTTACCCCCCTCACCCACACCCATCCTGCAAGAAA
This sequence comes from Protopterus annectens, assembly GCF_019279795.1. NCBI lineage: Eukaryota > Metazoa > Chordata > Ceratodontiformes > Protopteridae > Protopterus > Protopterus annectens. The sequence goes on along the minus strand of NC_056729.1, from coordinate 1,816,772,832 downwards.
TACCCTCAGACATAACTCTTCAAACTATAATAAGGGAGTATGGACTGGCTGTGCTCGCTAAAGCTAGAAACACAGCCTTAGTGGGCCCCAGTAACATCCCAGGATGCTTTCTGAACAGTCTAAAATATGAATGATCAGGACCCCTGGAGCCATTGTTTAACTCTAGTTATAAAACAGGCTTTTTGACAAAAGAATTGAGGACTGTGACAGTCATCCCCTGGCATAAAGAAGGACCTTCAACAGATCCTGGAAACTACAGACCCATTTGTCTGCAAAGTCATGGAAAGAATTATCATGCAAATTATTAACAAGGACATCTGAGACCTCTGGACACTGGAGCCATCCCATTAACATGCAAATTATTAACAAGGACATCTGAGGCCTCCAGACACTGGAGCCATCCCATTAACATGCTAATTATTAACAAGGACATCTGAGGCCTCCAGACACTGGATCCATCCCATTAACATGCAAATTATTAACAAGGACATCTGAGACCTCCGGACACTGGATCCATCCCATTAACATGCTAATTATTAACAAGGACATCTGAGACCTCCGGACACTGGATCCATCCCAGTTTGGCTTTGTCAGATGAAGGACACGCTTACCTACTGGAGGACCTCTTTGAAAAGGTCACTAAGGAAATGGATGAGGGGGAAATAGTGCAGCCTGTCTACCTAGATTTGGCTAAAGCATTTGATGCAATACCCCACTTGGGCATTGTTAACACACTTATGGAACTAAGTATAAACCCCTTTATCACATGCTGGATAGACAGCTGGCTCGCTGATAGGACCCAGGGGGTTAGAACTGGTGAGGCCACCTCCACACAGAGGCCAGTCAGCTGTGGAGTCTCCCAGGCCTCCTTGCTAGACCCAGTCCTCTTTAGCATCTACTTCTTGAATGTCAAAGCCAATGTCAAAGGCCTCTGGCTAACCAAGTTCGCAAATTATTGCAAAATGTGAGGAGTCAATGAATCCCTCCAAGATGAAGAGAACCTTTTGGGACGGTCTAACACAGACAAACTCTTGGTGCCAAAGCCATGGCTTAAAAATCAATACCAAGTAATGCATTACAGTACCTTTTGGGAAGTCATCCATCCGGGGTAACTATGTCATCAATAAAACACCACTAAATATTGGTTCACTAGTCAGGGATCTGGGAACTCGTGTAGCTGGTAACCTAACCATTGACCAACACGTGTCCAAAGTAGTAAGAAAATCCTTCTATATTGCTCGACTTATAAACAAGAGCATGGCATCTCAGTCCAGAAAGGTCATCATACTAGTGTACTTGGCCCTCATCAGATCCATCATAGAATATAATCCCCCCTTCAGTATGTTCCTGACCAAACACAAGCAGCAACAGGAACATCCACAAACATTCCTTACATACAGAATACAGGGAGTAGACATAATGTCCTACATTGATCACCTCAATGCCCTGTCTCTTTACTTGGTATCATACAGACTTCTGAGAGGTGAGCTTTGCATGGAATATAAAGCATCCCTGGACCCTGTTTTGATGAACCTTTTGCACATCCTCTAAACAAATAGTATCATAACTACTGGATTAAAAAAACTAAGTTTTGGTTGCAACATAAACAGATATTTCTGAAAGAATTCCCACTCTCTTGAACTGGCTCTCCATCCATTTAAAAGAATTCCCATTCTCTGGAACCAGCTCCTCATCCATGTGAAAGAACTACCAATGTCTTGAACAGCCTCCCCAGTCATGTGAAGGAGAGTTCCTCTCTATCCCTATTTAAGTTCATAGGTTCATAGATTTGTACTAGGCCAACTGCCCTTGTAGGCCACTTTAAGCCTAGCCAATAATCTTATGTGAGATTCAAACCCTGAACTTTGTGTCTGTAAAGTAAACACCTTAACACTTATGACAACCTCTCATATATCGATACCTTAACCATTATGGCAACCTCACACATAAAGAGATTCATAGGTTATTACTAGGCTAACTGCCCTTGTGGGCCATTTTTAGCCTAGCCAGTTAATCCATGTGAGAATCAAACCCTGCACTTTGTGTCTGGAAGCCAAATATCTTAACAATTAGGTCAACCTCCCTCTGATATAACTTGGATTAATGGATGGGTAATTAAAAATTCACCCCTGGTCTGATGCTTGTGTCTCTGTGGGACAGAGCCAGTCAATCACCCCCTCTATCATCATCATGAAGGGATTCACATCTAGATCAGGGGAGGTCATCGTGCCTCTTTACTCATCCCTCATCAGGCCCATAATTGAGTACAGTGCCCCTTTTGGGATGTACCTTACCAGACACCTGCAGCAACTGGAAAGATCCCAAAAGTACCTCACCAAGAGGATCAAAGGGCTCAAACAGATGCCATATGCTGCCCGGTTAAAGAAACTCCAGCTCTACTCAGTGGCATACCGCCTGCTCAGAGGCAATCTGTGCCTGACGTATAAAGCAATGTCCAACCCAGAATTAATGGACATGCTGCACCTCAGAAAATCCTAATCCCATCGAGCTACACGCTCGAGAGACTTGAACCTCAGCACTGAAATAAATAGGACATGCTGGAGGGACAGATTCATAACCCAGCTCCCTTCACTCTGGAATAAAATCCCAGTCCAGGTTAGGCAGAGTCCCCCATTGACTCTCTTCAAGAAGAATCTTGATGAATGGATGGGAGATCATAGGTTTACCCCGGCTATCACATCTGTGTCCCTGTTAGACAGAGGCACAGTATACTAACCTCAAAAAAGGGCATAGCAAAATTAATTTAAAATGGGTGGCGAAAGCCAAACACACTGGCTAGGCTTATAAATGCCCTAGGGCAGATAGGCTAGTATGAACCTATGAACCTATATAAATCACATTTTTGGTAACATTTGGGTTACAAGGCTAGACTTGTGAGGGTTCTAGTGGTTGTTAGCCTAGTATACACCTGTGAACCTTTGACAGTTGGCAGTGAGACATAGAACAGATGATGGAAATATGGAAGCTGCTCATCTGCTCTAACCTGGGTCAGCAGTTTCCTTTGTTTGCTGTACAGCCACATCTATATGTGGGAAATGGTACTGCATGCACACCTCCTGAATACAATGCTACATCCCACTTACAGAGGCGCTGTGTTAGCATTGCCAGCCCAAACGTAAAACATTTGTAATCGAACCCTTTAAGAACAATCCTAGAATCAATGAGAAGCACTGTAGCTCCATGCCAGTTGGGGCATTTTCCTTACAGGATGCATGTTTTGCCTATTAAGGGACACATTGGTGACATTCCTTTTGAACTCCGTTCCTCCATTTGTTATCTAGTTAATGTAACTACATTCATTATAGGTTCATAGGTTCATAGGTTTATACTAGGCTATCTGCCCTAAGGCATTTATAAGCCTAGCCCAAAGGTTTGTGGCTTACACCATCCCTTATATGAAAAAATACTGTGCCCATTAGTTTGTTGTGCCTCTGTCCAGCAGTGACACAGAGATGATTCCCGGGGTAAACCTACGATTTCCCATCCACAGGTCAAGATTTATCTTGAACAGAGCCAGCGAGGTGCTCTACCTCACTCACATGGACCGGGATTTTATTCCACAGCATAGGGAGTCTCTGAGTGATAAATCTATCCCTCCAGCACATCCTATTTATATCCGTGCTAAGGTTTAAGTTGCTTGCTCTAGTGGTTTTGGTGGATTTGGATTTTTTGAGGTGGAGCATGTCCATTAATTCCGGGTTGGACATGGCCTTGAATGTCAGGCACATGTCACCTCTGAGCAGACGGTATGTGACTGAATAGAGCTGGAGTTTCTTCAATCTGGCAGCATATGACAGATTTTGGAGTCCCTTTTTTCCTTTTGGTGAGGAACTTTTGGGGTCTCTCCAATTGCTGCAGATGTCGGGTGAGATACATCCCGAATGGGGCATTGTACTCGATCATTGGTCTGATAAGTGAAGAGTACAGGGGAACAATGACCTCACTAGATCTGGATGTGAATCCCTTCATGATCAGGTGGGCAATGTAGAAGGCCTTTCTAACCACTTTAGCAATGTGAGTGTCAAAAGAAAGGCCACTGTCAACCTGGGTCCCCCAGATCCCTGATAACCTCTTCTGTGCTTAGTGGATTGCCACCTATATGGTAGCTTGGGGTTACCTTGTTTTTCCCGAAGGGTATGACTATACATCTTTTGGCATTTAACTTCAGGCCATGGCTCTGGCACCAGCTATCTGTTTCCGTGAGTCCCTTCTGAAAGATATCCGTGTCCGATGCACTTTCCACTATGGCGCCCAGTTTGCAGTCGTCTGCAAACTTTGTCAGCCAAAGTCCTCCCATGTTGGCCTGTACTTCTGAGAAGTAGATGCCGAACAATAGGGGGCCAAGGACCGAGCCCTGTGGGACACCACTTGTGACTGGCTTGGAGTCTGACATAGCGCCAGTAACTCTAACCCTGTGGGTTCTGTCCTTAAGCCAGTTTGCAACCCATCTTGTGACATATGGGTTTACATTTAAGCTGGTAAGTTTTTCTACAATACCCGAGTGGGGTATTGTGTCGAAAGCCTTTGCAAGGTCAAGGTAGGCTGTATGGACTGCCTTTCCCTCATCAATGGCCTTGGTGACTGTTTCGAAGAAGTCGACCAAGTTCAAAAGGCATGATCTGCCCTTGACGAAGCCAACCTGGGTCGGGTCCAATGTCTGCAAGTCCCCTATATCTTTGTTTATGAGCTCCATTATGATCCTCTCCATAGCTTTGCAGACTAGACTTGTTAAGCTTATAGGGCGGTAATTACTAGGGTCCGTAAAGACACCGCCTATGTGGAGTGGGACCACAGTTGCCGTACGCCACTCCTTGGGCACGTATCCTGTGGTAGGCTGAGATTAAACAGCTGCCTTATGTGCGGGTTTAATTCCTCATTTAGCTTGTGTAGCACACAGCCGGGGACACCATCTGGTCCCATTGATGCTGTGTTTTTAGCTTTAGAGAGAGCAGCTTTCACCTGCACATTTGAGATGTCTGGGAGGCTACACTCCGCTGGGATATTTATCTCTCCTTTAGGGGGGGAGAGGAGGGTGAAGTTTGCACTGAACCTGTCTGCCAGTATGTTGGCAATGTCTGTGGGTTCAGTGATTTTTGTATCATTTTGGACTAATTCTGAGCATATCTGGGAGTTTCCACCCAGGATCCTAACATAGCTGAAAAAGGCCTTATGATTGCCTTTGAATCCATGGCAATTTTTCTCTCAAAATTGGCCTTAGTTGATTTTATGAGTGCTCGTATTTTTTTACTAATAATGATCAGGGGTGACTTCCCTTTTATGGATTTTGTTCTATCATGTAATAGCTTTCTCCTCTTATTGTAAAGTTTGTTAATGGCTGGGGTCCACCAGACTGGACGTTTGCCCTTTGTGGAAAGAGTCTTGGTTTTATTTGGGATTGCCTGATCCATGCAGTCCTGGAGGTGTTCATAGAAGGCATTTGTAAGGGCTTCTGCAGCTTGGGTTGTGGTTTCCACTGGCTCAGGGGCCTTGAAGAATACCACACCAGTCTTGAGTAGTGTGAAGTTTGCTTTAGAGAAGTTCTTCACTGTGGTCTTTTTTGTTTGTGGTGGGGGTGGGATGTGGATTTCCAGTGAGATTAGTTTATGATCAGATCTCACCAATGAGGGATATACTTCCGGTGTGGAGCATTTTGTCCCCATGTTTGTGATAATGAGATCTAGTATATTTTCTCCTCTCGTGGGAACAGTGACTAGCTGTTCCATGGCATTTGAATTTATGAACTGCAGGAACCGTTGGGCTAGAAAGTTAGGGCTTGAGTAATGTTCCCAGTCTATATTCGGGTAGTTGAAGTCACCCAATATGATGGTGTTTGGAGATACATTTATACCCTCCAGTGTCTTCAGGAAGGCTGTGTGGGGTTCCTGAGTTTGAGAGGGTGGCCTGTAGCATGCTACAATTTGTTGAGCAGTTTTGCCTATGGTTAGTTGCATCTGGATGGTTTCCGAAGATTCGTGCGTTGCCACCAACCTGGAGGTGTGGGTATCCTTTATGAATATGGATACACCCCCTCCTTTTGTGGTGTGGTCTGGGTTTTGGGGCCAGAACGCATGATATGAGATAAAACCTAATAGTGCCGGGGTGCACTCAGGAGCCTTGAACCAGGTTTCAGTTACAGCACAGACATCGATGTTCTCCATACTGAGAAGGGCCTCGAGTGCATGCATTTTGAGATTTAGACTTCTGGCATTGAGCAGCATTACCCTCAGTTTCTTCCCATTTTTGTTTTCTAGGGTGGTAGGTTTAGAATTTGAGCCTTGCCTAAAAAGGCACTATGGGGTGGCAAGAGCCTTAGCCAATATCCAGAATCCCAGGGGTGACAGGTGCAAGCCGTCCCTTGCGAAACAGCGTGGCTTGTCAAGCATGTGATCCCAGGCAGACAGACACTGGATCCCCTTTGAATGACACCAGACATTAAGCCAATTGTTAAAGCTGATCATCTTGTCTCTATATTGTGGCATCATTCTTGGTGAAGGAAGGATACTGCTCAGGGTCAGGGTCATACCTGCCTGGGCTACATAATCAGAGAGCTCCTCTATGTCTCTTTTCATGTAGTCCAGGGAGGTACATCTCAGGTCGTTCACACCAGCATGGACAATGACTGTGTCATATTTGTACTTGCCGTGGAGTGACCCGAGTGCTTGTGTTATGTGGCGGATTCAAGCGCCCGATAGGCAGCTTACTGTGACCCTCTCCTTGTTCAGCCTTGTAAGTGGGACATCAGTGTGTCTGACTATGGAGTCACCTATGACAAGTATGTTTGGTGTTGTATTTGGCCTTAAGGGCTGTGACTGCTTTGCACACTGATTTTGTGGTTTATGTGTTGCCTGTGGGGTGTCTTGAGGTAGCAGTTGTTTGGGTGTCTGCTTTGGAGGCCTCTGCTGTTTAGGTAAATTTTTACTCAGAGCCTCCGAGTATGTCTTTGTGTGTTTATGTGTTTGATTCAGTGGTGTGGTAACATTATGTGAGGCTGGTTTTGTGGTGTGTGTAGTTGCCTTCTCCTCCTGTCTGGTCTTGCCAGTCCTGAGTTGAGAGAGCTCAGCCTCCAGTTTGGCTAAATAGCTGCATCTCTCACAAGTATTTGTGTTATGTGGGAGGAGGAGAGGGTTGTCTGTGTACATGAGGCAGTTGTAACATTGCCTCAAGATTCCCAGATTCACCAGCTGGACCGGAGAGGAGATTGACAACTGACCATTGGACATGCTAGAATAATATTGGGAATTCCTTAATAATTGAAAACAAGGGCCAGTGGGGAGTGAGGGTGTAGTGCTTTTAATTTTTAGTGCTGACTTATATAATTGCTTTAGTGAGCAAGTGCCAGGTAACTTGAGTGCAATGTGTTACAAGTAATTAAATGCAAAAACGACAAACAGTAACTTTCTTTAAAGTGAAACAAGGAAATAAGTACAATAAGCAATGCAGATATCACTAGGGATCCACAGAAGCGCTGAGAAGCCGCGTATTAGGTGGAATTAGCGAACCAATAACAGGTTTATCCTTTTCTGAGTTTCTACTCCTGTCAGAAAAATCTGGCTCAAGCTTCTTCACAACCTCAGGTTTATTCCCACTAACAAAAAATATGGTACTTACCTATTACCGCAACCAGATTTGGAAGTAGTCCTGCTTCCTAATGTTATGTTATGTTATGCCGAAAGTCATTTATCCTGCACTGGCAAGAGTTATTTAAAGTGAAAATCGCTTTCCTATCACTTTGGTTCTGCAACAGGGACAGGAATACTGGCCCAATTCCGCCTTCCGGTTTGGGTCCGAATTGGTTAAGGCATACAGTTCCAGCTTACCTCTACACTGGGTACTCGGGCTTTTCATTACTGTGTTTCCTTACAGGTGCATTTTTAAAGTTATTTTGTTGTGACTTTAAGTAGTAGGGCTGAAATAAGGTTGTGGAAGCTGTTTTTCTTCCGTGCTTTCACGTCTTTTTTTTTTTTTTTTACCAAGAGCCTTCGGCTCAACACAGGGTAGAGTCCTTATGTTTTATTACGCTGTCAGATGCGATTCGTGACATTATTTGTCTCTGTCCTGACACAGAATATGTATGCCATTATCCACGACACGACTGTGTCTGCCCATGTGTGCTGCATGTTATCCAGAAACAGCTAATGGACAGTTTGACAGGGTCCGAAGGTCAGTCCTGAGCGCCTCACAAACGACAGCTGTGAATTTAAGTAGCATTGCCTTTCACAGGCCACCCTTGCCCCACTCCTGTAATAATGAGAAGGGTGACATTTATGTGAATACACAAGAGACTCAAAACTCAGCCTGACTTTGAAAATATGTCTTGCCTCAAGGATTTGGCAAACTGTTCCCTTAGCTGATGGCGGTGCTTTCTGATGTTACTGGCCATGTAATACGGAGAACATGGGGAAACATGTGACTTGAGACAGGGGGCTTCAACCACCTTTTGTGACAGCAGTGGGTGGTGTTGCACTCCACAGGTGAGCCTTTCACTGGCGATAGGGCATGTAGCAATTTCTGAAATGTTATTACCCCCCCCCCCACACACACACACACAAAAAGGATATTGCAAATAACACTTTCTTAAACATGTCCGACTACAATTGTTAGACAAAGTATCCTTCTTTGGGGGGCGGGGGGGGGGTTGAGAAAATGCATTGCTAATAACAGTATCGACTTTTAAAAATCATTACATTTCAGACCTTCACAGCCATGTTAAACTAGTAAATATCCACATTTGTGACAATATTTCCTGTTTCGGAATCTGGTTGAGATAATAGGTAAGTATGCTGAAAGGCTAATGTCTATAAAAAGTGACTGTGCAGTTCTGAAGCTACATTACCTATTAAATCCTTATCTACATTTGCATACGTTTATTTCTGTATGCAGTCGTTTCATATCATTACCAGATTACCTCACTCATCGTCTTTATGCTGAGCTCCAGTTCATATACCAGCATTATGCTAACATCCCTAGAGTTGGCACCTTTTCACATGCACAAAGTGGGACATTTTTTAGAAACGTGACATTTTGTGGGACAAAACATACCATGCAAAGGACAGAACTTTAGTTTTTTTTTTTTTTTTTTGCCAAAATAAAAGTTTATTCTTGTAGCATTCCAGTTGCTTATGCTATTACATATAACACACTGTTTTATGCACCTGTTAAAGAAAACTTAGGAAAAGATTATTCTAAATTCTCAGGACATTTGCAATTTTTTTTGTGGGATACATCTGCCCAAAAAGGGACTCTCCTTTGCAAAGAGGGACAGGTGGTAACCCACATCCCTACATACTGCTGTATACAGCTACATCACATTAGGCATATCACGTCAGCTACTTTACTGCATTATTTCTTCATGTACCTGAGCATTACTGTTAAATGGAGAATCACTTTCTTTTTCAACTACACTCTGTGCTGAGTTCCAAAACACTTTTGCGTGGTGTAAGATATTAACTGAGCTGTTATAAAATGCCGGATTTCCGAAGGAAACCGCTTGTCATTCTTCATTTTGGCACAAGCTAATGGAGAATGACAAAGCCCTTTGGAGATGGGCACTCAGTATAGAACCAGTTCAGTCCTGTACATTGGCATGCATGTATGTGGAAAATGGTACTACGGGCAATAAAACTAAAAAAAAAGACTGTATGCAGTACCTAGATACCCATCCAAATGTAGCTGTACTGCAGGGAGACGGAGTTGGTGGGTAGCCTGAGACCTCGCACATGCACAGCATTATATAGTGTAAGCCATTTCATAACCTTCTCTGGGGATGGCTAATTTTACTTTGTCTGCTTGTCAAAAAATAAAAGATGTAATTTCTGGCTGGTATAATAGACTTTCTCCTATGTCCCTCCTCCTGGACAAGGTAAATGCAGACATGATGACAATGCTGGTGTGGTCTTCCTGTATACCCTATCGATTGAGTAAGTTGTCTCCTAGAACGGCTTCATGGCAGAACAGCTCCACCTGTAAGACAAAATTGAAACTGCAGGCTCCTTGCATCAATTCCAATTCCCTCATACAGCTAGAGGTGCACTGCCAGAGAACTCGGCATCCGTATGCTCATACAAGGTACCGTGGTTCAGTAGCTTAGAATATTTCTGAATCACATTATTTTGCCCTGGTGTAGTGGTTCCAACTGAATTTTTATTTAGATCCCATCCGTTAAGAGTGATGTCTACGGAGTATATTACATTTTAATACCCGATACAATGAAGGCAGAATGCTGGAAGCTGTGCAGTCACTATGCACATTTTTTTTAAGAATATAGCCAATAGTGTGGTATTAGGTAACTTATTAATGTTTTGGTTCTATTACATTTTCAACTTTCCGTTTTATAGTATACTCTTAGCATGTAAAAGCTGACACAAGCCAGTTATCACATGTATTCGTAGCATTATAAAGGTTATCATTTCCTTTCTCCCACCTGATTAGGAGTAGTTACAACGTATTTCCGGGTCTACAGATGGTTTACTAATTTTTTTTTCCGCGTAAATAAAGTAATACAAATAGAAAAGCTTTCCTAACCGCACGACACGTCTGATTCTGCTCTTTACAGAACCAAGACGACAAAAATTGTAAAAACTTATTTTATCCTGACCAGACGAGCGCCGTTAATCTCCCAGGGGTGTCTTTGAAATAAGACTTAAATTGTATTAATACTTTACGGACCAAAAATGTTTTACTATTTTTAACATAAACGGAGTGCAAATGTGCTAAAAAAGAAAATAAAAGATTTACAGACACCATCACGTTAAGAAAGCGCTAGAGTCGCTCTTTCGTTACTTATGTAATCGTGTTGCATTCTGGGCATGCAAAGCAGTCCTCGCGCAAGCCTTGCAGTCAGGGATTTGAAGTCCACTCGAAGTAGTATTACGTACAGCGAACCGGAAACAGGATACCGCCAGGTTCCGTCTCCCCAGCTAGCCCTTGGGCTGCATAGCCGGCTTTAGGAACCAGCGAACCCTGCGGTCGCTGGGGGTCCTTATTTCTCATACCTCTCAACCTCTTAGAGCGAAAACTCTGGACAAACCCTAAAATGATGGGGGGACAGATTTTAAATGTTGCTCTTACAAACTTAGACAGTAGATGTCATGATAGATCTTACATTAGCATAGGTTTTCTGAGGGATGTGGAGTCTTTTAAACTCAAATGTTTGCCATTATTTAATGACTTCAATCCTCAGCACACCGAAAATATGAGACAAAAATCTGAACATTCTGCGAAAATCTGTACAGTTGGGGGGTATGTTGGTACCATGTCTACCAACATACCTCTCCAGTGTACCTCATTAGGAGGAACGTACCTCATTTGGGGTCTTAAAAAGTTCATGTTCCTCAAAGTCCCGCATTGAAAGAGTCTATCACACATTCAGTGCTAGGATTTTTTTAGGTGAAGTTCATGGTAAATAGAAATTAATCATATTAATTCATTAAAGGATCTTCTTTATAAGTAAAACCAGCATATTTTAACCATCCCATGACCTTCCTAGTTGAAGTTGTTAGTAATCCGTTAGTACATGTTCCACATTTTACCCATTTGTTCCACATTATGAAGGCGAGTGTTCCTCATTTTGGAGATGGAAGGTTGAGACCTATGAAACCAACTAGGGTTGCCACCTTTTAACAAGGGCAAAGTGGGACATGGGGTGTGGTCAATAGGATATGGGGTGTGGCCAACACAACACTGGCCACACCCCCATCACGACATCACCAGAGTTGTTAAAGGAGATGGAGTATTAGTTATGGATGCAACATTGTGACATTACAGCATACTGAAAACTCAAACCATTTAAATGAAGTGAACTATTACTGCAAACACACACATTAATCAGTTTTAACAGTAAATAAACTTTAAAGGAATAAAAAACACACTAATTAAACAGACACTTGTTTATTTAAAAAGTTAAAAAATTCATAAACCAACCATTACTATTCAGAAATAAAACTTAAAAAAATCTACATACCACATACAAGCCAAGTATAAAATTAAGACTTTTTATTGTAAATTAAAGCTAAAGCAAAGAAAAAAACACAAAACTACATACCCTAGTATTACATACTGCAACTGCACCCTAACAAATTAACGCTAAACAAAGAAAAACACAAAATTACAAACTGCACCCTAGTACTTTATACTGCACACTAGTACACTAAATCACTTTTTTTTAAAGTGTATTTGAATTTGATTTTATGGCTTGAAGAAGGGCCCAATTTGAAACAATATTTGAGCAATAGTCACAACATTTCATCTGGTAATTTACACTCATTAGTTCAGCTTTTAACAAGTCCACACTACATCGGTTTCGCACATCTGTCCATTTACCTTTCATCAAAGACTCTTTCTGCAAATGCGTTTGAGGTCAGTATAGATAAAACCCTAGCAATTATCGGATATAGTGTAGTCAGTTCAGGCCCTTCTTTGAAAAGCTTCAGCCGCTTCTCTCCTGGGGTCAAGCTTGTGTTACATAACTGTTCGAGAGAGGGCCTAATTGCCAAGTAGTCCCTAAAAAGATAATCTTCATCTACATCCTGCAGACTCTGGGCAGTGGTCACATTAAGCAAGTCACTGAAAGTAAAGGGTTCATTTAGAGATAATTTAGATAGTGTAAACAAGTAGTTGATTTCAGTGTAATCAAACCACTGTTCCAGGTGTTTCACTGCTGTCTCCAAGAACACAATGATGTCTCTTTTCAGTTTGTTAGCAGAAGTGCTGTCTAATGTGCTCATAAGTGCCCTAAGTTTCCCTCCAAAGAAAGCACCTTCAGCTCTTGCCTGCAGTTTTTGCTTCAGAGAGACCATTACACAAAATGTTTCCATGGCAGTAAGTGCTGATTTCTTTTTTTAATGTACTTATATGTTCAATAAAATCAACAAGAACAACACAGAGAAAGTGCAAATAGTACTGGGGCAGCATAGGCAATTCATTCTCACCATGTTCATTAGCTGAAAAGTACTGCCATATCTGCCGAGGGGTCTCCTCTTCTCCCTGGGAGAGGAAATAGGACTGGAGCACTGGGAGATTTTTTACTACTCTTTCAATGGCTGGGAGTTGTGACAGCCACCTTGTTGGCACATGTCTTAACAGACTCTCAAATTCTATGTCACAAAACTCAAAGAAGTCTTTCAAGTCTCTGGTCCTTGTGGCAGAACCTGAGAAGTGACTGAAAAGTCTCATTACAAATACTTCCACGTCGTACGTCAGTTGTGCTGCAGCTTTTTTGGCTGCATTGTGAATGATATGGGCAACACAGTTAGCCTTCTGGAGTGATAGGCACTTTTCTATAAATTTGGTATACACACTAGATTTCTTCCCATAGTTCACACTGGCATTATCAGCCCCATAAGCTGAAATGCTGTTCCAGGGCAAGGAGTGCCTTTCCATAATGTTGGAAATTTGCTGTGAAATAGCCTGTGCAGATTCATCAGGGTCTTCATAGAAGTCCAAAAGGCCATTCACCACCCCTTCTTCTTTAGAAAAATACCTCACAACAAGGGGAAATAATTTTATGTTCCCCTTGTTGGAAGCATCTGATGAAATTGCAAATGAAGTGCCTGGTTTTTGAAGGTTATGCAGGAGGCATTCCAATGGGTGCAGTCCCAAAACATTTTCAACTATGGCTTCAGCCTTGGTTCTGCCACAAGATAGTTTATTTGCAGTGTCCGAGTCACTGTACAACTGGCTGGCCAACTTTACTGCACAGTCCAAGCTGTTATAGGAAATATTGTGCTTAACAGCATGGAAAATCTCAGAGGCTTCTGCTGCAATGATCCTAAGTTCTGGTCCCTCAAGGTTTGCGTTCCTTGCCCACATTGTCATCAGGTGAGTGGATTTAGCTTGAAGAATAGCAGTCTTATGTTGTTCAGTTGCCTCATGTCGTGCAACATTGTTTCTTCCACCGTGGGTCACTAGAAATTCTCTCTTGCAGTACCTGCAGAACGCTTTGACATCACTGGTTCTCTTGATCCAGTCAAATTCTGTTTTCCAAACGTCCTGCCACTTGCACATTCTCTTGCTGCTGGTTGGCTGTGATGAAGCTGCTGCTCCTCTCTTCATGCTTGAATCTGTACTTACCTGATATGCAACATATTTACCAAGACTGTGTTAGTAGGGTGCAGTAACATACTGCTACACAGCACAAATGAACTGGCTTAAAAAACATTGGTACACAAAAGGACTGGCTCGTAAAACATTGGCACATGAAAGAACTGGCTCGAAAAACATTGGCACATGAAAGAACTGGCTTGAAAAACATTGGCATGTGAAAGAACTGGCTTGAAAAACATTGGCACACAAAAGAACTGGCTCGAAAAACATTGGCACATGAAAGAACTTGCTTGAAAAACACTGGCTTGCGAAAGAACTGGCTTGAAAAACATTGGCATGTGAAAAAACTGAGGAATGGAGCAGAAAAGAGTTATTGCAAACAGTTTGAAAAAGGTCAAATAGTAAATGAGGTAATGTAGGGAGCATTTTGGCCATTGAAAACTAACATTAATACAGCTTGTAGAAAATGGAATGCATTATTTTTACCACCGAACATGCCCACCTCACCCCACCCCTCAAGAAGAAAAAAGTTAACCACATTCACTCAACCAAAAAACACTAAAATGAATGAGAATGCACAGTGGATACCATAGACCTGATTTAGCTTTTGACCACAGCAGTTAAAAGAAATGTATGGCACTAATTTACACAGCGCAGTCATCTATTAATGAACATGCCCAACAGCAGCACTGGTCGTAATCGAATTATAATGAAAACAGTACACTGGTCGTAATCGGATTATAATGAAAACAGTACACTGGTCATAATCGGATTATAATGAAAACAGTACACTGGTCGTAATCAGATTATAATGAGAACAGTACACTGGTCGTAATCGGATTATAATGAAAACAGTACACTGGTCGTAATCGGATTATAATGAAAACAGTAGACTGGTCATAATCGGATTATAATGAAAACAGTACACTGGTCGTAATCAGATTATAATGAGAACAGTACACTAGTCGTAATCGGATTATAATGAAAACAGTGCACTGGTCGTAATCGGATTATAATGAAAACAGTACACTGGTCGTAATCGGATTATAATGAAAACAGTACACTGGTCGTAATCAGATTATAATGAAAACAGTACACTGGTCGTAATCGGATTATGATGAAAACAGTACACTGGTCGTAATTGGATTATAATTAAAACAGTACACTGGTCATAATCGGATTATATTGAAAACAGTACACTGGTTGTAATCGGATTATAATGAGAACAGTACACTGGTCGTAATCGGATTATAATGAAAACAGTACATTAGTTTATTGAAGACATCACTAAAACCCAAAATACAAACTTTGCTACATAAAAGCAAACTACCCTGTAACAATGACATGGTTAAGCACAATCTCAAATACATTGCATTAACTTCTGAGCATCCATCCACAAAAAAAAAAATAAACAGGAAAAGAGTCCATAAACATTTTAACTTTTAAAAATACTTTTTGCAAGAGAAGTAATATAAACTACAATGTACAGCAGACTCCATGAGCTCGTTTTACTTCAAAACATAACAATTAAGAGTGATTTACCCAGCACAGCAATGCAATAAACAGGCCCAAGTAAAAGCAGTGCATCCATATTTACATTACAAGCAAAGCAGTACATTTTAACCTTATTAAAATGCATACTAAATTAAATGCACACATTTACAAGTATAAATGAAAACAATCTTGAAACAGCTTCGACAAACTGGCAACATGTACCTACTAGAATAATAAATGAATTACATTAACTGTTAACATTCCCCCTCAAAAGGTAGACTTGTACCACATACACATTGACTTGCAGGAACTAACAGGAAAAATTACCCACACAGTATACCCTAACTTCCTGAAAACAGCATTAAATTGCACACATTTCCATACAAAAAAGTGCAAACTATGCTTGAACATTTTCTATCTGCAAACAGACAATACCCAGAAAAAGCTATGACAATAGAAATACATCACACTAAATTTATATTTCACTGCCCCCCACCACAAATAAACAACTTTTATACACAGTTCAGCCTTTTTAAAGTAATGCTTCCAAATCATACCCCCAAGAATAATAACAATTACATATACATTCAGGTTTTATACCTTTAAAAACTACTACTCAAAAATCTCAAAATAACCACTGCACAGATTTAAATACTGCATACTGCACCCCCATCTACCACTAAACATTAAAAAAAATTAAGCCACAATATATTCCCATTTTAAACTACTACTAAAAAATCTCAAAATAACCACTGCACAGATTTAAATACTGCATACTACATCCCCATCTACCTCTAAACATTAAAAACTTAAATAAAGCACAATATTCCCATTTTAAATACTAAAGCCACAAAATGCTATTATGTACTTATCATTATCACAGTTATTGCTGGGCTAGCTTGCTTCCTTCCTTGTGGAATGGCTAGTTGGATGCTCAAGTGGCTGGGCTGGCAGGCAGGCTCCTTGCTGGGTAGCAGGCTCCCTTGCAGGCTGGCTGGCTGGCTTCTTTGCTGGCTGACTGGCTGGCTGGGCTGGCTTCAGAAATAGAAATGTCAGATCTTTTTCGTTTGCAGCTGTAGAGCTTAGTGGTCTACAGCTGCAACCTTTATTGAGCTCTTCTTAGTAAGTCCCCGCCCCCTCCAATCCCTGCAGCCAATTACTGTGTTGCATTACCACCCAGACCTAGCAGGGAATCCCTCTAACTGCAGGTCTGGGTGGTGACATAGCCGCATTGCCGTGGAAAAAACGGAAATATTTTCGGCTTTTCCACAGCAATTGAATTCGCGATTGTGAAAAGGGGAAAAACGGGACTTTTAAAGTCCCACGCTTGGTGACTGCGAGAAGCGGGATGAGAGGGCTCAACCCGTGAGTGTCCTGCTGACAACTGGATGGGTGGCAACCACAAAACCAACAAAAGCTATAACAGCAATCTTGTATACTTAATAGGCAATAATAACTTTTATTTATATCCTCTTTAAAATTCAAAAATATATTGGTTATTTTAACATTGTTTTATCAAGTAAGAGGCTTCACAATGCCATTAAATATTTTACCACTAACACATTCTGTACACTAAAAGCCAGCTTTAGGTACATGCAGTGCCCGTGGTTGCATGGGCCCTCTTAATTATCGTTGACTGTGTGGGGGCCCCACAAAAGCTGCTGCTGATTGTGAAAAAATGAGAAAAAATGTACAAATTTTCTGATTTTTCTCATTAACCTGAGCAGGGCTCAGCTATAACCCTGTTAGTATAAAGCTGATAATTTACACCAGCAAAGTAAGCACTATAGATAGCAACCCAGAGTGACCAATCTTGGTGCTTACCTCGGATTTTTAAGAAGAGCTGATGCCCCAGTCTTCAGAGATAGCTTTCTCTTTCAGGTAGTTTTATAAATACTGGCAGGACACCAAATAGTATCCCTCTCAACTTCACTGCTGAAGAGTTCGACTCAATGCCAAAAATAATAGCAGAATAAAGGCTCACCATCGGGAAGCCATTTTAAATACTACTCTAATTCACTTAAAAGTCAATAGAGTAACACCTTTTGCATCAACATACATTTTTAGATAAAAAGGAATATAAATCTCTGATGTCTGGATTTGTTGGCTATCTGTAGTCCTGAATGGTTTACCAGTAAAGTAAACTTTTTATGACGTACAGAACAAAGTTATGAGGCAAAATCAGGGAAGGTCTCGGAAATCATGGGTAGTGACAGGTGTACATTACTCCTCATCAAGGTACGTGACGACAGATGAGCATTACTCCTCAATGAGGTATATGATGACAGGTATGCATTACTCCTCAGTAAGGTAAACTAAAGTGACTTACCCTTGCTGCTGTTTGACGACTGCTACATAACAGTCACTGATTTGGTGTGGCAGTACCAGTGTTGCACACTGTGTTTCTATTTGCTGAAATAAGTACAAAACTACTATTGCTATGACTTATATATATATATATATATATATATATATATATATATATATATATATATATATATATATATTTGTATGTAAAAGATATCACAGATTTTTATCTGAGAACACACACTCAGTAATGCTGGGACACATACATTATTCTTTTGAGTATAAGTAAAACATGCAGCTAACAATGTATCACATTTCAAAAGTAAGGCATAAAATGTATCACAGAATATTCAGACACACGTATTCTATGAGTCTGGTGGCCCTCACTACGCAGACTGTATAAATGGATAGAGCAAGGTCCATCCCATTAATCATTTTTGACTCTGTGGGGGCCCCACAAAAGTTGTTGCTGGTTGGGGAGAAAAAATGTTTTCAGTTTCTGATTATACTCTTTAACCTGAAGAGGGCTGTGGTATGACCCTGTTAGGATAAAGCTGATAATGGCCACTGCTCTCAGCTGCACCCATTCTAAAACCAGCCATGCTGAAGTATGTGTGTACAGAAAGTTGCTGCATGTTATGTGTGGGGTTGGGGGATTATGTGGTTATTACCACCTTTAATTTTCATCAAAATCAAACCTTAGAGGTGTGCAGTGGAGGTCATTATAGCTCATTTTGGGGCTGGGGACAGTGTGGTCATCGTTTCTCTTACTTTTCTCACAGACCTCAGAAGTATAAAGAGAAGTTTATTATAGCTTGTCTAGGGGCAGTGTAGTGTCTAGGAGCAACAAAGAAGAATATTTTACTGTAATCGTTTCCTAACAATTGTGCATTAGGCACGAATATTGGTGGCTGCCTTTGGGATTTAGTGGTGAGAGGTGAAGGGGCATGCTGTGTATATTTATGACATAAATATGTATATTTATGTCAGCAGTCATTTGGAATACATGACTATGGCAATTTGAACCTCTGCTTTCATCCCAGTCTAACACCAGAGGGATGCATAGGCAGTGACTGACATTTTTAGGGGGTTAAGTAGACAGGTAGTATTACTAGATAGGACCTGTGTCTCCTCACAGCAATTGTTTTGTTTGTTATTATGACCTACTATTTTGTCAGCTTTGAACATTCACCTTAGGTCTTCCTTGAAAGAGAAAAAAAAATAACATTGAAATTCTTTTCTTACTGATGATTTTTGTTTAGGCCACCATTAGATTGAAAGGTTGGGAAAAGGCTCTAAAATACATCCCAGAGCATCTATAACCCCTATACAGTTTCTGGGGGCACCAACTTAATTGAGTTATTTCCCAAATGGTTATCACTGTGCTGTCTTGATCAAGAAAGATGGGCTGAAAGGATGCAAAGAAAACTAAAGTTGAACAGCAGCAGTGACTTTCTTTACTTAATCATAATTTTTGTTCAAGCCATCATTGTATGAAAAGGTCGTATAAAAGAAAAAAAGAACTCTAAAATGCACATCAGAGCATATAGGAAGTTATGGCTTCTTGAAAAAGCTGAAATATAAAGTAAAATATGAGAAAAGGAATAAAAAAGTAATGTGCATGGTATGGGGAGCACTGAAGGATGTGTGTATGGGGGGTCTGAAACAGTAGGCAGTGCCTAGGATGCCATTTCACCTAATTCCACCCCATACATAGAGTTGTTGTAATGTATCATATATGTATATATATTTTTAGACACTGTTTAATGTTTATTTTTGTTGAAAAGTATGATAGAAAGAGATGTTTTGAATGGTTATAATGTTAAATATGTATAAATATGTATATTATCCTTTTAAGGATTAATAATGTAGGAAATGATGTCAGGAGAATAATAGTATAAAAGGAAATGTGTTTTATGTTATTGTTCCGAAGAAGTTCTGTAATAAACGGGACGAAAGCGCTCAACTTATTCTGGCTCCAGTGTGTGTTCTTTGTTTTTCAAGTTGAAGTGAAGAGCTTTGTGAGTTTGCAATGTATCATTGTTGCAACTAAATGCCAGTAACTGTGAATTTCATTTTGTGAGTTGGGTCAACATAGTGTGCCACACAGGCCTGTTGTAATGTAAGATCATTGCAGCTATAGGCCAGTCTGTGTGTACTACTCTTAAAAGTCTGCAGCATGAACTACATAATTGCTTAGGAGGAGTGACAGTGACAAGTAGTAGATGGAAAGTGCTTAGGGGGCCCCCAACTTAACATTTGCTGGGGGAACCCCAAGATGCTAACACCGGCCGGGGCTGCATCCAGTAGTCTTCAGTATGTTTGTTTTGTGCATGCCTGAGGAAGAGAGACTAGTGTTAACCTGTTTATGAAAATGCTAAGATAGCTGCAGCAGTAGCATTTGGAATGGTTGAAAAAGTGGGCAGAAAGGTGTTAGGTGAGTTTAAATACAAATTACTGCATTTGGGCCACAACAACCCTGTTGTGGAATATCAGGAGTGGACCAAATGGCAGACGAACAACAAAAGGATCAAGAGTGCTGACCATGTACCACCAGGAGCACAGTGATAGGCTGTGACAGTGGCAAACAGAATGTTGGAGGGGTATTTTCGAGGTAACAGATTGCAGAAGTAAAGAAGTAACGTTTCAGTGTACAGGGCCTTGGTCAGACAAAACCATGACTACTGGGTGACACTGTGGAGGCCATGCAAGGGAAATGACATCATGTTGCGGGGAGAAATTCAGAGGAATGCTCTCAGAAAAAATATGTGCCAGAGAGAGATGACTACAGACTAGACTACCCCGAGCACTTTCATCTGAGGCCAGAATAGATGGGGAACATGACATTGGTCCACAACTTTATGTCTGACAGATGTCATTCTGAACATAAAGTACAGAGGGGACACAGGGGGAGCACATGGCAGATTTTAGAGGCTAACTACTTCCTGGATCTCTGAAACTACTTTTCCAAAAAAAAAAGGTCATAGATCCATGGAATGGACTACCAGAAATGCTTCTGGAGTACAATCCACAGAGTCAATGAAAAGAACCCGTGAAATGTGGACAAGGGAGTGAATGAAAAGTAGGGATGGAGAGGAACATATATGAGCTATTATATACTATCAGAAACAATGCCACCAGTATGTCCAGCTGTGCACCACAAAAACGTAAACGTTTCAGCTTCATCACTTCAATAAACAGCAACATAAGTTGGGATGACCTTGTTTTTTGCTGTGTTCTTATATCACTAGCAAAAGCATTTTAGACAGTCGCCCCTAGTATCCTAATACAAAGAGTCTCTAGCATAGAGCTTGGTTTATAACCACTTGTTTGGTTCAAAACCCACTTATCTAACAGATCTCAAGCCATAAAATGGCTTAACACTTTCTATCCTTTCTTTCTGTCTCACTTGGTGTTCGCAGGGTTCAATATTAGGCCTCCCTACTTTTTAACATTTTCATAAATTACCTTCATACAAAACAAAATGCAACCTTAATATTGTATACTGATAACTCCACAGTTATCTGTAATGACAGCAACCTTTATGTGCTGGGAAAAAAACAAGAGTCCCTTACATCTACTGAAACATGGTTAACCAACCCACAACTCTTTCTAAACCATAAAAAAATAAATGAATCCTCTTCACCCCTAAGAAAATCACAAATACAAAAAGAGCATTGATAATACAGTAATTTTTATGGGGGAGGGGAGTGAAAGCATATTTTTGCAGTCATCATGAGCTGTAGTGAGGTCAGCAGTGTATTTGGGAGTCTCAGTCAAAGTCTGCAGATATGGATGGTTGTGTTGTAGGATGTTTTCTGTTCCATATACAGAGTATGATGCAAATTCAGATGCTTGACATCATTTTAACTGCACTTTTTTAGCCCTGCTGCACAACATACTTTTGAATATGGAACATATGCATTATCAGATATAGATTCAGAGGTTCATAGACTAGTACTAGGCTAACTGCCCTTGTGGGCCATTTTAAGCCTAGCTAATTACCCCATGTGAGAATCAAACCCTGCACATTGTGTCAGTAAGGTAAACACCTTATCCATTATGCCAGCCTCCCACTCATTTGATAAACAGATGGCATTGCTTGGATGGCCAAGTTGAGGGGAGTTTGATAGTTATATGGTGGCATAAGTGGTATTTAGGTGACTGACAGGAATACATAATGACTTCATTGAATGAGCTTGTTTCTGACTTTGTTTCTACATGCTATGCCAGTGTTACTGGTCACTGGTATAGCATGCGTACACAGGCCTACAGTACTGCCATAATGTTGGATTAGTTCAGACAACTCTAGGGGACTAAAGATTCATTTTACTTTAAGGGTGGTGATGCAAAACTTGGAGACCTGCGTGTGTGTTTGTGTGTGTGTGTGTGTGTGTGTGTGTGTGTGTGTGTGTGTGTGTGTGTGTGTGTGTGTGTGTGTGTGTGTGTGTGTGTGTGTGTGTGTGTGTGTGTGTGTATGTGAATGAGAGAGCACCACAAGCCGTGTTACTTTTCATAGGTTCATAGGTGTGTACTAGGCTAATGGCCCTGGAGCCTTTACGAGCCTAGCCCATAGAAGTGCCCTGGCATTGTGCCACCTGACGTTAGTTCCCAGTGCCTCTATCAAGTAGAGCCACTGGAGTTATCCCTAGGGTGAACCATCTACTTCCCATCCACTCATCAAGATTTCTCTTGAAGAGGGCCAGTGAGGTGCTCTGCTTGACATGTATGAGAAGTCTATTCCAGACCATGGGCAGTCTCTGGGTAATGAACCTGTCCCTCCAGCATGTTCTGTTGATTGTGGTAATGAGGTTGAGGTCTCTGCAGTGTGTGGTGTGGAGGGATTGGGATTTCTTTAGATGTAGCATTTCTAACAGAGCTGGCCAGCTGGGTCAGACATGGCTTTGTAAGTCAAGCAGAGATCGCCTCTTAGTAGACGATATGAGACAGAGAATAGCTGAAGTTTTTTGAGTCTGTCCATGTAGGACATGTGTCTAAGACCTAGGATCCTCTTCATGAGGTACATTTGTGGCCTTTCCAGCTGTTGCATGTGTCTAGTGAGGTACATGCCAAATAGGGCATTATACTCAATGACTGGCCTAATTAGGGAAGAGTAGAGAGAGATGATAACCTCTTTCTTCCTGGATGCAAAACCCTTGGTAATGAGATGTGCCACTTAGAATGATGACTTTCTGACCGCAGTGGCAATGTGGTGGTTGAATGAGAGGTTGCTGTCAACCTGTGTCCCCAGATCTCTTATAACACCTATAGTGTTCAGTGTCTCCCATCGATGTGGTAATTAGTGGGAACTGAGTTTTTCCCAAAGGGGATGATGACTCATTTTTTGGCATTAAGCTTAAGGCCATGGTTTCGACACCAGTCATTGGTCTCAGTGAGGCCTTTCTGTAGGATGTCTGCATCACTTGGGGAGTTAATAATGGCTCCCAGCTTGCAGTTGTCTTCGAACTCGGTCAGCAGAGTCCCTCCATGTTGGCCTGGACTTCTGAGAAGTAGATGCCAAACAGGAGAGGACCCAGGACCAATCCCTGTAGGACTCCACTCGTAACTGGTCAACAGTCTGACTTGGAGTCCGCTACTTTCACACTGTGGGTTCTATCTGTGAGCCAATTTGCAACCCACCTAGTGATATAGGGAGTGATGCCTAGTTTGGTGAGTTTATCAATAATTCCTGGGTAGGGAATGGTATCAATGGCCTTGGCCAGATCAAGATAGGCTGTATGAACTGTCTTGCCCTCATCCACAGCTCTGGTGACTGACTCATAGAAGTCAACCAGGTTGACCAGGCATGATCTACCTTTCACAAACCAAATTGTGTGGGATCTAGAGTTTGGAGATTCCCTGTACCCTTGTTAATTAGGTCCATGATGATGTGCTCCATAGCCTTACATATCAGACTCATCAGGCTAATGGGAGATAATTCCTTGGGACTGTAGTCGCTAACCCTTTATGGAGAGGGATGACTGTAGCAGTGTGCCATTCAGTAGGGACAAAGCCTGAGGTGAGGCTGTGATTGAACAGGGAACACAGATGTGGTACCAGTCACTTTGTAGTTCATGTAGAACACAACCAGGGATATTGTCAGGTCCCATGGAAGCTGTATTCTTGGCCTTGGACAATGCAGCTTTAACCTGTGCTGCAGTAATGCTGGGTACCTGGCATTCCTCCAGTATTGCGATTGGTCCTTTGGGGGGAAAGAGGGGTAAATCTGACACTGAACCTGTCAGCCAGTTATGTTGGCAATATCTGTTGGCTCAGTATCGGAGGTACCATTGTGCAGTAATGCAGAGGAAACCTGGGTATTGCCGTGGAGATTCTTGATATAACTATAGAAGGCTTTATGGTTGTTTTTAGTGTCTGCTGCAATTCTGCCTTCATAGCTGGCTTTTGGAGGATCTCAACTTTTTGTTGAAGCTAATAAGGGAGTTTTTCCACTCTTGGGACTTCAACTTTTTCTGCAACAGTTTCTTCCTTCTGTTGTAGAGTTTATTAATGGCAGGGGACCACCAGATTGGCTTTCTTTTTTTGGAGGAGAGCATCTTGGTTCTGTTTGGTATGGCTAGTTTCATGCATTTATGTACGTGTTCGTATAGTGCATTAGTGTATGATTCGGCAGTCATGCCTCTATTCTCCATTGACATGGGTGCTGTGAAGTTAGCCACCTCTGTTTTTAGGAGCCCAGAGTCAGCTTTGGAGAAGTTTATCATGGTGGTTACCTTTGAAGGGGGTGTGGGTGAGATGTGGATTTCCATGGTGATTAGCTTGTGGTCAGATCTAACCAGGGAAGAATTGACTATTGGTGTAGAGCAATGGTTGCCCATGTTAGTAATAACCAGGTCAAGGATGTTGCTTCCTCTAGTGGGGGTAAGAATGAGCTGGTCCAGGGCATTGGAATTGATGAATTCCAGAAAGCGTTGGGCCAGTGTATTGGTGCATGAGTAGTTTTCCCAGTTAATGGAGGGGTAGTTGAAGTCACCTAGTATGAGAGTGTTGGGCTGGACCCTAATAGTTTCCAGGATGCTTAGGAACGTGGAGTGAGAGTGTTGGGACATGGCTGGGGATCTATAGCATGATATGACCTGAATTGCCATCTTATCGAATGTTAGTTGTATCTGAAGTATCTCAGATGCGTTATGCTGGGCTACCAGTCTGGAAGTGTGCATATCCTTTATGAATATGGAGACACCACCACCTTTGGAGCTTCGGTCCATATTCTGAGGCCAGAAGGTGTGGAATGAGTTATAGCCTGGTAGCGCAGGGGTGCTTTCTGCTGCCTTGAACCAGGTCTCCATTACAGCACAATTCTCCATCAGAAACAAGTGCTAACAATGTATTCATTAGGACATAGCTACTATAAATCAGTTCAATATGGAAATATTAATAATCCTGACAAAGTCTGGAATCCTGTTTCTTTGGAATTAGCCAAGATCTTTCTTCTGCTGCTTGACTGATTTACACAAACTACTTCCTCTGATAAGATAGACTTCTTCTTTAAGCCCCACAACGTCTATGTTATTAAGTAGAGTTTTGCAAAAGTGCTAAAAAAGTACAAATTAACAATACTGACAGCCTGCCCCCCGTTATAAGCCAGCTATCGCTTACCTTAGTTCTGCATTAACATTGCTGGTCGACAGAGCCTTACAGAAGGATGCCAAGACTGCTCTGGGAAAGAAAACCACACAATTCTAACACCAAGAGGAAATAATGTAACACAAAGAGAAACATTGTAGGTCTATAAGTATCCCACGTTTACTTGTTAAGATTCTGGAGACAGTCAGTCACTATCAAAGTGCTCAGTACATTACAAAGCATCAAGTCTGGCATTTAGAACAGAGGTTTAAAGCTAAAAGAGGTTTATGAGCTGCTTCCTGTAATTCAGAGGTTTGGTTCCCTCAGACTCCATTTGCCTGTTGTGTGACTTTGAGAAACTAACGTAACCAGGCAGTACTGTGGGGAATTTGGGAAATTGTGTTAGGCTCCTCGGTGGTCTCCTGGGCCATATGACTGGTGACTACCTAGGAATGTAAGCATGGTTTCAGGGCAGAATGTGTCAGCGACACTCTAACTCTTAAAAGTCTTGGACTGCACATCATCTGAACTGGATAATCACCAACATGTGGCAGCTGTGTATTTGGACTTCTCAAAGGCATCCATCATGGCGTAATATAATCTGTTAAATAGAGTGTAGCTTGAGGGTTAAAAGGATATGATAAGGTGTTATGAATAGTCTGTCACACAGAATGCTAGGGACTGTTTGAAAGAACAGCTTTCCCTCACCCTGGCCTGAAGAAAACCTGAGTAACCCATGGCTCAGTATGGCCCTTACTGTTTTTATTAATAATGCACAAAGTGTTGGGTTATATCAGAGCTCCTAGCAATAAGTAAATAAAAATGTAGCTTCAGTGCAAAATAGGAAAAAGCTTACCAGCAACAGTCCATTGTGGAGCATAAAACCTGCTGTCACAGTCTACCCTGTTCTGCCCCCACAACATGATACTTGACAGATACATTTCTTCAAGATATTTAGGTTGCTAATACTATGACAGGAATGGACCCTATTACTAAATCAAGGTGTCACAATGTGAGGTATTGCTAGCTATGCCAGGATAAGTAGGTCAGTGGATGTGTAACATATGCCTGCATAACAGGCTGGTATTTTGTAAAGAATTATATGTCATTTGTATATCAAACTGATTTTTACATATGTTTGTGTTGAAAAATGTATTTGTTAAGCTGCTTGTGTTAAAATACACCAACAGTGTGTCCTGCAGGACAGCAAAGAAATACACCTGTATATCAGACTGTAGCATAACTGTTGAAATTAATATCTTGTAACAGAAGATACTGGAAGAGAAGATGTTAATCTCAGTATAGCTAAAATAGTAAGAAATTAAATTACTTACTTTAGACCATAAAGATTGTATCTTACAGTTCTGACTACAGCCAGAGACAAAATGTATGTGTCAGAGAATGGTTTCTTAGCTCCTGTAAGAAGGGTGGAAGTGTTTTATTGTTTTATAACTTCCAGAAGCTGCAATGGATCTTAGCAAAGTTCTATGTGTGTGTATCATTGACACATATGTGTAAGATTCTGGGTCATTTGCTAGGAAAGGGGATAGCATGGGAACCAGACGTCAGATAACCAGATGTATGCAATGTCATTCTGTAATCTATCACTGAAATTATATATTTTTAATACTAGATGAGACTGAAGTCTCAGAGCACTCTGTTTTTGAAACTTGACATAGAAGGACCCCTCATCTACTTCATCTTGCCTTGCTCTAGTAAGTAAACAGGGAATAGTAATTCTTTAGATCAGTCAGGAAAATATAGTGAGATTAGTTAAATACTGTTTTTCTGCATATGTGTGAATCTATTCATCTGTGTTATTTTAATATTTCCTGTGACTGAAACTCTGGTGTTTATTGTCAATAGATATTCTGTATTTTCATGTTCTTTCTTTATTATTTATTATTAAATATATTTAAACTTTTCATTATGGTTGGTCCTTTAGAGAATATTTTAACCATTGAGACTACTTATATCTATCGGTGACACTGTGGCCACTCCTGAAAGCCTGGCTATTTGGTCAGCATTACCATTTGTATTAATATTAATTTCACTCAGTTAATTGTTCCCTGTGCACTTTTAAGGGAAATTGCACTTGATGCAAAGAGCTGCATTTGGAAATACTGGGTGTATCCATTTTGTCCCGAGTGAACATCCCCCTCCAGTGTCAGTGGTGAGGATTCAGGCTGCTTGATTACTGGCCCAAATAGGAGACATCACAATTATAATAAGTACAGAAGCTACAGACAGTATAGTGAGTACAGAAGCTACAGACAGTATCATGAGTACAGAAGTTACAGACAGTGTAATAAGTACAGAAGGTACAGACAGTATAATGAGTACAGGAGCTACAGACAGTATAATGAGTACAGAAGCTACAGACAGTATAATGAGTACAGAAGGTACAGACAGTATAATGAGTACAGAAGGTACAGACAGTATAATGAGTACAGAAGGTACAGACAGTATAATGAGTACAGAAGCTACAGACAGTATAATGAGTACAGAAGCTACAGACAGTATAATGAGTACAGAAGGTACAGACAGTATAATGAGTACAGAAGCTACAGACAGTATAATGAGTACAGAAGCTACAGACAGTATAATGAGTACAGAAGCTACAGACAGTATAATGAGTACAGAAGCTACAGACAGTATAATGAGTACAGAAGCTACAGACAGTATAATGAGTACTGAAGCTACAGACAGTATAATGAGTACAGAAGCTACAGACAGTATAATGAGTACAGAAGCTACAGACAGTATAATGAGTACAGAAGGTACAGACAGTATAATGAGTACAGAAGCTACAGACAGTATAATGAGTACAGAAGGTACAGACAGTATAATGAGTACAGAAGCTACAGACAGTATAATGAGTACAGAAGCTACAGACAGTATAATGAGTACAGAAGCTACAGACAGTATAATGAGTACAGAAGCTACAGACAGTATAATGAGTACAGAAGCTACAGACAGTATAATGAGTACAGAAGCTACAGACAGTATAATGAGTACAGAAGCTACAGACAGTATAATGAGTACAGAAGCTACAGACAGTATAATGAGTACAGAAGCTACAGACAGTATAATGAGTACAGAAGCTACAGACAGTATAATGAGTACAGAAGCTACAGACAGTATCAGGAGTACAGAAGCTACAGACAGTATAATGAGTACAGAAGCTACAGACAGTATAATGAGTACAGAAGCTACAGACAGTATAATGAGTACAGAAGCTACAGACAGTATCATGAGTACAGAAGCTAATGACAGTATAATGAGTACAGAAGCTACAGACAGTATAATGAGTACAGAAGCTACAGACAGTATAATGAGTACAGAAGCTACAGACAGTATAATGAGTACAGAAGCTACAGTCAGTATAATGAGTACAGAACCTACAGACAGTATAAAGATTACAGAAAATGCAGACAGTATAATGAGTACAGAAGGTACAGACAGTATAATGAGTACAGAAGCTACAGACAGTATAATGAGTACAGAAGCTACAGACAGTATAATGAGTACAGAAGCTACAGACAGTATAATGAGTACAGAAGCTACAGACAGTATAATGAGTACAGAAGCTACAGACAGTATAATGAGTACAGAAGCTACAGACAGTATAATGAGTACAGAAGCTACAGACAGTATAATGAGTACAGAAGCTACAGACAGTATAATGAGTACAGAAGCTACAGACAGTATAATGAGTACAGAAGCTACAGACAGTATAATGAGTACTGAAGCTACAGACAGTATAATGAGTACAGAAGCTACAGACAGTATAATGAGTACAGAAGCTACAGACAGTATAATGAGTACAGAAGCTACAGACAGTATAATGAGTACAGAAGCTACAGACAGTATAATGAGTACAGAAGCTACAGACAGTATAATGAGTACAGAAGCTACAGACAGTATAATGAGTACAGAAGCTACAGACAGTATAATGAGTACAGAAGCTACAGACAGTATAATGAGTACAGAAGCTACAGACAGTATAATGAGTACAGAAGCTACAGACAGTATAATGAGTACAGAAGCTACAGACAGTATAATGAGTACAGAAGCTACAGACAGTATAATGAGTACAGAAGCTACAGACAGTATAATGAGTACAGAAGCTACAGACAGTATAATGAGTACAGAAGCTACAGACAGTATAATGAGTACAGAAGCTACAGACAGTATAATGAGTACAGAAGCTACAGACAGTATAATGAGTACAGAAGCTACAGACAGTATAATGAGTACAGAAGCTACAGACAGTATAATGAGTACAGAAGCTACAGACAGTATAATGAGTACAGAAGCTACAGACAGTATAATGAGTACAGAAGCTACAGACAGTATAATGAGTACAGAAGCTACAGACAGTATAATGAGTACAGAAGCTACAGACAGTATAATGAGTACAGAAGCTACAGACAGTATAATGAGTACAGAAGCTACAGACAGTATAATGAGTACAGAAGCTACAGACAGTATAATGAGTACAGAAGGTACAGACAGTATAATGAGTACAGAAGCTACAGACAGTATAATGAGTACAGAAGCTACAGACAGTATAATGAGTACAGAAGCTACAGACAGTATAATGAGTACAGAAGCTACAGACAGTATAATGAGTACAGAAGCTACAGACAGTATCATGAGTACAGAATGTACAGACAGTATCATGAGTACAGAAGCTACAGACAGTATAATGAGTACAGAAGCTACAGACAGTATAATGAGTACAGAAGCTACAGACAGTATAATGAGTACAGAAGCTACAGACAGTATAATGAGTACAGAAGCTACAGATAGTATAATGAGTACAGAAGCTACAGACAATATAATGAGTACAGAAGCTACAGACAGTATAATGAGTACAGAAGCTACAGACAGTATAATGAGTACAGAAGCTACAGACAGTATAATGAGTACAGAAGCTACAGACAGTATAATGAGTACAGAAGCTACAGACAGTATAATGAGTACAGAAGCTACAGACAGTATAATGAGTACAGAAGCTACAGACAGTATAATGAGTACAGAAGCTACAGACAGTATAATGAGTACAGAAGCTACAGACAGTATAATGAGTACAGAAGCTACAGACAGTATAATGAGTACAGAAGCTACAGACAGTATAATGAGTACTGAAGGTACAGTCAGTATAATGAGTACAGAAGCTACAGACAGTATAATGAGTACAGAGCGTACAGACAGTATAATGAGTACAGAAGCTACAGACAGTATAAGGAGTACAGAAGCTACAGACAGTATAATGAGTACAGAAGCTACAGACAGTATAATGAGTACAGAAGCTACAGACAGTATAATGAGTACAGAAGCTACAGACAGTATAATGAGTACAGAAGCTACAGACAGTATAATGAGTACAGAAGCTACAGACAGTATAATGAGTACAGAAGCTACAGACAGTATAATGAGTACAGAAGCTACAGACAGTATAATGAGTACAGAAGGTACAGACAGTATAATGAGTACAGAAGCTACAGACAGT
>NC_056729.1:1816704445-1816741365 GCF_019279795.1 Protopterus annectens | reverse complement strand
TATTGCTAGAGGAGTTTTGCTGAGCCCTGGTGCTGGGGAGGATAGAGGTCTGAAGCTGGGTGCTGGACAGGAGGTTATTAGCTAAGAGGTAGTCTATGGCCTGAAGCCATGCTGGGTGCTGGACAGGAGGTTATTAGCTAAGAGGTAGTCTATGGCCTGAAGCCATGCTGGGTGCTGGACAGGAGGTTATTAGCTAAGAGGTAGTCTATGGCCTGAAGCCATGCTGGGTGCTGGACAGGAGGTTATTAGCTAAGAGGTAGTCTATGGCCTGAAGCCATGCTGGGTGCTGGACAGGAGGTTATTATAAGAGGTAGTCTATGGCCTGAAGCCATGCTGGGTGCTGGACAGGAGGTTATTAGCTAAGAGGTAGTCTATGGCCTGAAGCCATGCTGGGTGCTGGACAGGAGGTTATTAGCTAAGAGGTAGTCTATGGCCTGAAGCCATGCTGGGTGCTGGAGAGGAGGTTATTAGCTAAGAGGTAGTCTATGGCCTGAAGCCATGCTGGGTGCTGGACAGGAGGTTATTATAAGAGGTAGTCTATGGCCTGAAGCCATGCTGGGTGCTGGACAGGAGGTTATTAGCTAAGAGGTAGTCTATGGCCTGAAGCCATGCTGGGTGCTGGAGAGGAGGTTATTAGCTAAGAGGTAGTCTATGGCCTGAAGCCATGCTGGGTGCTGGACAGGAGGTTATTAGCTAAGAGGTAGTCTATGGCCTGAAGCCATGCTGGGTGCTGGACAGGAGGTTATTAGCTAAGAGGTAGTCTATGGCCTGAAGCCATGCTGGGTGCTGGACAGGAGGTTATTATAAGAGGTAGTCTATGGCCTGAAGCCATGCTGGGTGCTGGACAGGAGGTTATTAGCTAAGAGGTAGTCT
Organism: Protopterus annectens; assembly: GCF_019279795.1. Classification (NCBI taxonomy): domain Eukaryota; kingdom Metazoa; phylum Chordata; order Ceratodontiformes; family Protopteridae; genus Protopterus; species Protopterus annectens. The sequence continues at coordinate 1,816,740,492 of NC_056729.1, read as the reverse complement.
ATGGCCTGAAGCCATGCTGGGTGCTGGACAGGAGGTTATTAGCTAAGAGGTAGTCTATGGCCTGAAGCCATGCTGGGTGCTGGACAGGAGGTTATTAGCTAAGAGGTAGTCTATGGCCTGAAGCCATGCTGGGTGCTGGACAGGAGGTTATTAGCTAAGAGGTAGTCTATGGCCTGAAGCCATGCTGGGTGCTGGACAGGAGGTTATTATAAGAGGTAGTCTATGGCCTGAAGCCATGCTGGGTGCTGGACAGGAGGTTATTAGCTAAGAGGTAGTCTATGGCCTGAAGCCATGCTGGGTGCTGGACAGGAGGTTATTAGCTAAGAGGTAGTCTATGGCCTGAAGCCATGCTGGGTGCTGGACAGGAGGTTATTAGCTAAGAGGTAGTCTATGGCCTGAAGCCATGCTGGGTGCTGGACAGGAGGTTATTAGCTAAGAGGTAGTCTATGGCCTGAAGCCATGCTGGGTGCTGGACAGGAGGTTATTAGCTAAGAGGTAGTCTATGGCCTGAAGCCATGCTGGGTGCTGGACAGGAGGTTATTAGCTAAGAGGTAGTCTATGGCCTGAAGCCATGCTGGGTGCTGGACAGGAGGTTATTAGCTAAGAGGTAGTCTATGGCCTGAAGCCATGCTGGGTGCTGGACAGGAGGTTATTAGCTAAGAGGTAGTCTATGGCCTGAAGCCATGCTGGGTGCTGGACAGGAGGTTATTAGCTAAGAGGTAGTCTATGGCCTGAAGCCATGCTGGGTGCTGGACAGGAGGTTATTAGCTAAGAGGTAGTCTATGGCCTGAAGCCATGCTGGGTGCTGGACAGGAGGTTATTAGCTAAGAGGTAGTCTATGGCCTGAAGCCATGCTGGGTGCTGGACAGGAGGTTATTAGCTAAGAGGTAGTCTATGGCCTGAAGCCATGCTGGGTGCTGGACAGGAGGTTATTATAAGAGGTAGTCTATGGCCTGAAGCCATGCTGGGTGCTGGACAGGAGGTTATTAGCTAAGAGGTAGTCTATGGCCTGAAGCCATGCTGGGTGCTGGACAGGAGGTTATTAGCTAAGAGGTAGTCTATGGCCTGAAGCCATGCTGGGTGCTGGACAGGAGGTTATTAGCTAAGAGGTAGTCTATGGCCTGAAGCCATGCTGGGTGCTGGACAGGAGGTTATTAGCTAAGAGGTAGTCTATGGCCTGAAGCCATGCTGGGTGCTGGACAGGAGGTTATTATAAGAGGTAGTCTATGGCCTGAAGCCATGCTGGGTGCTGGACAGGAGGTTATTAGCTAAGAGGTAGTCTATGGCCTGAAGCCATGCTGGGTGCTGGACAGGAGGTTATTAGCTAAGAGGTAGTCTATGGCCTGAAGCCATGCTGGGTGCTGGACAGGAGGTTATTAGCTAAGAGGTAGTCTATGGCCTGAAGCCATGCTGGGTGCTGGACAGGAGGTTATTAGCTAAGAGGTAGTCTATGGCCTGAAGCCATGCTGGGTGCTGGACAGGAGGTTATTAGCTAAGAGGTAGTCTATGGCCTGAAGCCATGCTGGGTGCTGGACAGGAGGTTATTAGCTAAGAGGTAGTCTATGGCCTGAAGCCATGCTGGGTGCTGGACAGGAGGTTATTAGCTAAGAGGTAGTCTATGGCCTGAAGCCATGCTGGGTGCTGGACAGGAGGTTATTAGCTAAGAGGTAGTCTATGGCCTGAAGCCATGCTGGGTGCTGGACAGGAGGTTATTAGCTAAGAGGTAGTCTATGGCCTGAAGCCATGCTGGGTGCTGGAGAGGAGGTTATTAGCTAAGAGGTAGTCTATGGCCTGAAGCCATGCTGGGTGCTGGACAGGAGGTTATTAGCTAAGAGGTAGTCTATGGCCTGAAGCCATGCTGGGTGCTGGACAGGAGGTTATTAGCTAAGAGGTAGTCTATGGCCTGAAGCCATGCTGGGTGCTGGACAGGAGGTTATTAGCTAAGAGGTAGTCTATGGCCTGAAGCCATGCTGGGTGCTGGAGAGGAGGTTATTAGCTAAGAGGTAGTCTATGGCCTGAAGCCATGCTGGGTGCTGGACAGGAGGTTATTAGCTAAGAGGTAGTCTATGGCCTGAAGCCATGCTGGGTGCTGGACAGGAGGTTATTAGCTAAGAGGTAGTCTATGGCCTGAAGCCATGCTGGGTGCTGGACAGGAGGTTATTAGCTAAGAGGTAGTCTATGGCCTGAAGCCATGCTGGGTGCTGGACAGGAGGTTATTATAAGAGGTAGTCTATGGCCTGAAGCCATGCTGGGTGCTGGACAGGAGGTTATTAGCTAAGAGGTAGTCTATGGCCTGAAGCCATGCTGGGTGCTGGACAGGAGGTTATTAGCTAAGAGGTAGTCTATGGCCTGAAGCCATGCTGGGTGCTGGACAGGAGGTTATTAGCTAAGAGGTAGTCTATGGCCTGAAGCCATGCTGGGTGCTGGACAGGAGGTTATTAGCTAAGAGGTAGTCTATGGCCTGAAGCCATGCTGGGTGCTGGACAGGAGGTTATTAGCTAAGAGGTAGTCTATGGCCTGAAGCCATGCTGGGTGCTGGACAGGAGGTTATTAGCTAAGAGGTAGTCTATGGCCTGAAGCCATGCTGGGTGCTGGACAGGAGGTTATTAGCTAAGAGGTAGTCTATGGCCTGAAGCCATGCTGGGTGCTGGACAGGAGGTTATTAGCTAAGAGGTAGTCTATGGCCTGAAGCCATGCTGGGTGCTGGACAGGAGGTTATTAGCTAAGAGGTAGTCTATGGCCTGAAGCCATGCTGGGTGCTGGACAGGAGGTTATTAGCTAAGAGGTAGTCTATGGCCTGAAGCCATGCTGGGTGCTGGACAGGAGGTTATTAGCTAAGAGGTAGTCTATGGCCTGAAGCCATGCTGGGTGCTGGACAGGAGGTTATTATAAGAGGTAGTCTATGGCCTGAAGCCATGCTGGGTGCTGGACAGGAGGTTATTAGCTAAGAGGTAGTCTATGGCCTGAAGCCATGCTGGGTGCTGGACAGGAGGTTATTAGCTAAGAGGTAGTCTATGGCCTGAAGCCATGCTGGGTGCTGGAGAGGAGGTTATTAGCTAAGAGGTAGTCTATGGCCTGAAGCCATGCTGGGTGCTGGACAGGAGGTTATTAGCTAAGAGGTAGTCTATGGCCTGAAGCCATGCTGGGTGCTGGACAGGAGGTTATTATAAGAGGTAGTCTATGGCCTGAAGCCATGCTGGGTGCTGGACAGGAGGTTATTAGCTAAGAGGTAGTCTATGGCCTGAAGCCATGCTGGGTGCTGGACAGGAGGTTATTAGCTAAGAGGTAGTCTATGGCCTGAAGCCATGCTGGGTGCTGGACAGGAGGTTATTAGCTAAGAGGTAGTCTATGGCCTGAAGCCATGCTGGGTGCTGGACAGGAGGTTATTATAAGAGGTAGTCTATGGCCTGAAGCCATGCTGGGTGCTGGACAGGAGGTTATTAGCTAAGAGGTAGTCTATGGCCTGAAGCCATGCTGGGTGCTGGACAGGAGGTTATTAGCTAAGAGGTAGTCTATGGCCTGAAGCCATGCTGGGTGCTGGACAGGAGGTTATTAGCTAAGAGGTAGTCTATGGCCTGAAGCCATGCTGGGTGCTGGACAGGAGGTTATTAGCTAAGAGGTAGTCTATGGCCTGAAGCCATGCTGGGTGCTGGACAGGAGGTTATTAGCTAAGAGGTAGTCTATGGCCTGAAGCCATGCTGGGTGCTGGACAGGAGGTTATTAGCTAAGAGGTAGTCTATGGCCTGAAGCCATGCTGGGTGCTGGACAGGAGGTTATTAGCTAAGAGGTAGTCTATGGCCTGAAGCCATGCTGGGTGCTGGACAGGAGGTTATTAGCTAAGAGGTAGTCTATGGCCTGAAGCCATGCTGGGTGCTGGACAGGAGGTTATTATAAGAGGTAGTCTATGGCCTGAAGCCATGCTGGGTGCTGGACAGGAGGTTATTAGCTAAGAGGTAGTCTATGGCCTGAAGCCATGCTGGGTGCTGGACAGGAGGTTATTAGCTAAGAGGTAGTCTATGGCCTGAAGCCATGCTGGGTGCTGGACAGGAGGTTATTAGCTAAGAGGTAGTCTATGGCCTGAAGCCATGCTGGGTGCTGGACAGGAGGTTATTAGCTAAGAGGTAGTCTATGGCCTGAAGCCATGCTGGGTGCTGGACAGGAGGTTATTAGCTAAGAGGTAGTCTATGGCCTGAAGCCATGCTGGGTGCTGGACAGGAGGTTATTAGCTAAGAGGTAGTCTATGGCCTGAAGCCATGCTGGGTGCTGGACAGGAGGTTATTAGCTAAGAGGTAGTCTATGGCCTGAAGCCATGCTGGGTGCTGGACAGGAGGTTATTAGCTAAGAGGTAGTCTATGGCCTGAAGCCATGCTGGGTGCTGGACAGGAGGTTATTAGCTAAGAGGTAGTCTATGGCCTGAAGCCATGCTGGGTGCTGGACAGGAGGTTATTAGCTAAGAGGTAGTCTATGGCCTGAAGCCATGCTGGGTGCTGGACAGGAGGTTATTAGCTAAGAGGTAGTCTATGGCCTGAAGCCATGCTGGGTGCTGGACAGGAGGTTATTAGCTAAGAGGTAGTCTATGGCCTGAAGCCATGCTGGGTGCTGGACAGGAGGTTATTAGCTAAGAGGTAGTCTATGGCCTGAAGCCATGCTGGGTGCTGGACAGGAGGTTATTATAAGAGGTAGTCTATGGCCTGAAGCCATGCTGGGTGCTGGAGAGGAGGTTATTAGCTAAGAGGTAGTCTATGGCCTGAAGCCATGCTGGGTGCTGGACAGGAGGTTATTAGCTAAGAGGTAGTCTATGGCCTGAAGCCATGCTGGGTGCTGGACAGGAGGTTATTATAAGAGGTAGTCTATGGCCTGAAGCCATGCTGGGTGCTGGACAGGAGGTTATTAGCTAAGAGGTAGTCTATGGCCTGAAGCCATGCTGGGTGCTGGACAGGAGGTTATTAGCTAAGAGGTAGTCTATGGCCTGAAGCCATGCTGGGTGCTGGACAGGAGGTTATTAGCTAAGAGGTAGTCTATGGCCTGAAGCCATGCTGGGTGCTGGACAGGAGGTTATTAGCTAAGAGGTAGTCTATGGCCTGAAGCCATGCTGGGTGCTGGAGAGGAGGTTATTAGCTAAGAGGTAGTCTATGGCCTGAAGCCATGCTGGGTGCTGGACAGGAGGTTATTAGCTAAGAGGTAGTCTATGGCCTGAAGCCATGCTGGGTGCTGGACAGGAGGTTATTAGCTAAGAGGTAGTCTATGGCCTGAAGCCATGCTGGGTGCTGGACAGGAGGTTATTAGCTAAGAGGTAGTCTATGGCCTGAAGCCATGCTGGGTGCTGGACAGGAGGTTATTAGCTAAGAGGTAGTCTATGGCCTGAAGCCATGCTGGGTGCTGGACAGGAGGTTATTAGCTAAGAGGTAGTCTATGGCCTGAAGCCATGCTGGGTGCTGAATGTCTTAGAAAAGTCCAACTATACCACAGTGGGGTATCGTACCGAATGTCTTAGCTAAGTCCAACTATACCACAGTGGGGTATCGTACTGAATGTCTTAGCTAAGTCCAACTGTACCACAGTGGGGTATCATACTGAATGTCATAGTTAAGTCCAACTGTACCACAGTGGGGTATCGTACTGAATGTCTTAGATAAGTCCAACTGTACCACAGTGGGGTATCGTACTGAATGTCTTAGATAAGTCCAACTATACCACAGTGGGGTATCGTACTGAATGTCTTAGATAAGTCCAACTATACCACAGTGGGGTATCGTACTGAATGTCTTAGATAAGTCCAACTATACCACAGTGGGGTATCGTGCTGAATGTCTTAGATAAGTCCAACTATACCACAGTGGGGTATCGTACTGAATGTCTTAGCTAAGTCCAACTATACCACAGTGGGGTATCGTACTGAATGTCTTAGCTAAGTCCAACTATACCACAGTGGGGTATCGTACTGAATGTCTTAGATAAGTCCAACTATACCACAGTGGGGTATCGTACTGAATGTCTTAGCTAAGTCCAACTATACCACAGTGGGGTATCGTACTGAATGTCTTAGCTAAGTCCAACTATACCACAGTGGGGTATCGTACTGAATGTCTTAGATAAGTCCAACTATACCACAGTGGGGTATCGTACTGAATGTCTTAGCTAAGTCCAACTATACCACAGTGGGGTATCGTACTGAATGTCTTAGCTAAGTCCAACTATACCACAGTGGGGTATCGTACCGAATGTCTTAGATAAGTCCAACTATACCACAGTGGGTATCGTACCGAATGTCTTAGCTAAGTCCAACTATACCACAGTGGGGTATCGTACTGAATGTCTTAGCTAAGTCCAACTATACCACAGTGGGGTATCGTACTGAATGTCTTAGCTAAGTCCAACTATACCACAGTGGGGTATCGTACTGAATGTCTTAGCTAAGTCCAACTATACCACAGTGGGGTATCGTACTGAATGTCTTAGATAAGTCCAACTATACCACAGTGGGGTATCGTACTGAATGTCTTAGATAAGTCCAACTATACCACAGTGGGGTATCGTACTGAATGTCTTAGATAAGTCCAACTATACCACAGTGGGTATCGTACTGAATGTCTTAGATAAGTCCAACTATACCACAGTGGGGTATCGTACTGAATGTCTTAGCTAAGTCCAACTATACCACAGTGGGGTATCGTACTGAATGTCTTAGCTAAGTCCAACTATACCACAGTGGGGTATCGTACTGAATGTCTTAGATAAGTCCAACTATACCACAGTGGGGTATCGTACTGAATGTCTTAGATAAGTCCAACTATACCACAGTGGGGTATCGTACTGAATGTCTTAGATAAGTCCAACTATACCACAGTGGGGTATCGTACTGAATGTCTTAGCTAAGTCCAACTATACCACAGTGGGGTATCGTACTGAATGTCTTAGCTAAGTCCAACTATACCACAGTGGGTATCATACTGAATGTCTTAGCTAAGTCCAACTATACCACAGTGGGGTATCGTACTGAATGTCTTAGATAAGTCCAACTATACCACAGTGGGGTATCGTACTGAATGTCTTAGATAAGTCCAACTATACCACAGTGGGGTATCGTACTGAATGTCTTAGCTAAGTCCAACTATACCACAGTGGGGTATCGTACTGAATGTCTTAGCTAAGTCCAACTATACCACAGTGGGGTATCGTACTGAATGTCTTAGCTAAGTCCAACTATACCACAGTGGGGTATCGTACTGAATGTCTTAGCTAAGTCCAACTATACCACAGTGGGGTATCGTACTGAATGTCTTAGATAAGTCCAACTATACCACAGTGGGGTATCGTACTGAATGTCTTAGATAAGTCCAACTATACCACAGTGGGGTATCGTACTGAATGTCTTAGATAAGTCCAACTATACCACAGTGGGGTATCGTACTGAATGTCTTAGATAAGTCCAACTATACCACAGTGGGGTATCGTACTGAATGTCTTAGCTAAGTCCAACTATACCACAGTGGGGTATCATACTGAATGTCTTAGATAAGTCCAACTATACCACAGTGGGGTATCGTACTGAATGTCTTAGATAAGTCCAACTATACCACAGTGGGGTATCGTACTGAATGTCTTAGATAAGTCCAACTATACCACAGTGGGGTATCGTACTGAATGTCTTAGATAAGTCCAACTATACCACAGTGGGGTATCGTACTGAATGTCTTAGATAAGTCCAACTATACCACAGTGGGGTATCGTACTGAATGTCTTAGATAAGTCCAACTATACCACAGTGGGGTATCGTACTGAATGTCTTAGATAAGTCCAACTATACCACAGTGGGGTATCGTACTGAATGTCTTAGATAAGTCCAACTATACCACAGTGGGGTATCATACTGAATGTCTTAGCTAAGTCCAACTATACCACAGTGGGGTATCGTACTGAATGTCTTAGATAAGTCCAACTATACCACAGTGGGGTATCGTACTGAATGTCTTAGATAAGTCCAACTATACCACAGTGGGGTATCGTACTGAATGTCTTAGATAAGTCCAACTATACCACAGTGGGGTATCATACTGAATGTCTTAGATAAGTCCAACTATACCACAGTGGGGTATCGTACTGAATGTCTTAGATAAGTCCAACTATACCACAGTGGGGTATCGTACTGAATGTCTTAGATAAGTCCAACTATACCACAGTGGGGTATAGTACTGAATGTCTTAGATAAGTCCAACTATACCACAGTGGGGTATCGTACTGAATGTCTTAGATAAGTCCAACTATACCACAGTGGGGTATCATACTGAATGTCTTAGATAAGTCCAACTATACCACAGTGGGGTATCATACTGAATGTCTTAGATAAGTCCAACTATACCACAGTGGGGTATCGTACTGAATGTCTTAGATAAGTCCAACTATACCACAGTGGGGTATCGTACTGAATGTCTTAGATAAGTCCAACTATACCACAGTGGGGTATCGTACTGAATGTCTTAGATAAGTCCAACTATACCACAGTGGGGTATCGTACTGAATGTCTTAGATAAGTCCAGGTAGGCAGTATGCTCTGTTTTCCCTTCATCCATTGCCTTGGTGACCTTCTCAAACAAATCCACCACGGTTTGTAGGCATAACCTTCCCTTGACAAAGCCAGTCTGGGTTGGTTCCAGTTCCCAAACATTGCCTATATCTTTGTTGATCATTTCCTTGATAATTTATTCCATGGATTTGCATATTAGACTAGTCAGACTAATAATTGGATGTTAATAATGATTTATCCAGTGATGAAAATGTTGAAAATGTTGATTTCTGTATTGGATATTGTAGGCTAGTATTACCTGAATTCAAGAGGGTAAATACTTTTGTGCCCCATATTTCTGTACCTGCCATCTCATTATTTCAAAAGGTTCTTTTGAGGGAAGTTGAAACTTTGTTTAGTGAGTTTTGTAAAAAACAGAAATGTTTCAACTTAAACAAGAACGAATGGCAAGCTTTGAAAGTTTTGAAATCAGTTAAACATGAATACATTTTCAAACCTGCTGATAAGGGTGGAAATTGGGTTATAATGGATAGAACTAAATATTTACATATGGTGAATAAACTGTTGGTGAACCCCGATGAATATAGGAGATTGGACAGTGACCCTATGGTGTCCTATAATGATGAGTTGTTATTTTTACTGGAAAGGGGTGAGCGCTTGGGTTTTTTTATGCATACTGATGTTAAGAAATTGTATATTCAAAAACCAGCTACACCGATTATGTATGCATTACCCAAGATTCACAAAGATTTGGAAGAACCTCCTGGGAGACCAATCATCTCTGGGATAGGTTCTCTCTTGGAGAATGTTAATTTATTTTTAGACTCACAATTTAAGCCCTATTTATGTAAGGTAGCAGCTCACATAAGAAACACACAAGATTTGATTAACAATTTGGTGAATGTGAAATGGGAATGTGATTATTATTGGGTCACTGTGGATATTAAATCTTTATATACCAATATTAACATCAAATGGGGTTTAGAATCTATATCAAATATGATGGGTGAGGGACCAAAAACCAATTTTCTTATCACCCTTTTGGAATTTTGTTTAACTCATAGCTATTTCTGTTTCAACAACAAATATTACCTACAAATAAAGGGTACAGCAATGGGTGCAACTTATGCACCTTCTTATGCCATCATTTATATGGATTACTTTGAAAAGAAATACATTTATTCTACTAACTTCTTTAAGAACAAAGTAATATTATATAAACGTTTCATAGATGATTTAATTTTTATTTGTAAAGGAGATATTTGTGATTTTATGGATTTTTTTGAAGTGCTAAATCAAAATGAACATAAGCTGCAATTTTCTTATGAAACCAATAGAAATAAGATCAACTTTCTAGATCTAGTTTTGTTTGAAAAGGATATGAATATTGAGTTTAAACCATTTAGGAAGGATACTTCAATAAATGTGTTCCTACATGCCACTAGCATGCATCCTGAGCATTTAATAAAGGCCCTACCATTTGGGGAATTTAAAAGAATTCGGGACCACACCAGTGTTAAGGAGGACATAGATGGAGAACTAGATATAGTATTCCATAGATTATTGGATAGAGGATATGAATATAATACTCTATCTAAATGTAGAGATAGTGTGATTAAGAATACAAAATTATCTAACAGAAGGGACAACACTGCAACATATTCTGATAGAAAGGTAATTAGAGTAAAGGATAATGTTGAGAAAATATTTTTTATAACTAAGTTTTCCCCTTTTTCTAAAACATTAGTCTCTTTAGTTAGAAAATTCTGGTATCTAATCTGTGAAGATGATAACATTGGTGAATTATTCCCCAATCAAGTGAATTTCTCCTTTAGACGGGGAAAGAATTTAAGAGAAATTCTGAATAATAATTTTGTACAACCTATCACACCTATCCCTGTGAGGTTGGGCACTTTTGCTTGTGGTTCATGCAGTATATGTAACAGAGCAATTAATATTGATATTATTAATAACATATTTCATACTTCTAAACATTTCTTTAATTGTAAGTTTACTAGTGTAGTATACATAATAGGGTGTTCTTGCAAGGACATTTGGTATGTGGGACAAACTAAAAGGATGATAAAAACTAGAATTCTAGAACACCTTAAGGATATTAGAAATTTGAATGTCACTAGTCCTGTTGCTAAGCATTTTTTGGATGTGCATGATGGTTGCAGTAATAGTTTGAGATTTAGTGTACTGGGGAAACCTTCTATTCGTAAGGGAGATGATATAATAGCTAAACTCTTGGAACTAGAAACTAGGATGATAATAAAATACAAAACTTTAAAACCATTTGGTCTCAATCAAGAGCTGGGTCTGTAATTAGAATCTAGAAGAGCAATTTGTGCACATTATTTATATCGTTATTCATTCTATATGTATTTTGTTTTTGTATATATTGGGTATATTTTTATACATATATACATACATATTAAAGAATTTATATGTGCTTTTGATCTACTGAGAGCGAATTATGTAATTATTCAATTATTTATTTGATAAACTATGTATTAACAAATAGTAAATAATATGTTATTTTTCTATTTTGATATAAAAGCTATTTAAAATTTGCATTTCATTGATTATAAAAGAAAGCAATATTATTATAAAATTTATGTATATAAGATTTAAATTTTGATAATAGTTTAGACATACTATTATAGGTAAATGTCTGCATCTAATTCAATGTTGAAGCAAAGATCACTTTAAATTTTGATGTCCAATTAAACTAATTGTTAATTTATCAATTAGTTTGTGATATAAATAGAGCTTATTTTCAAAGCTGTAATGTGATCCTTTGAAGGTGAATGGCCGAGGTACCAGATCGTTAATAAAGAACGTTGGTGGAATCTGACTGTTGGTGTGTTGCTGAATAGCACTACTGGGTTTTGTATGTTTTTTGCTGTTAGTCAGACTAATAAGTCTGTAGTTTCCAGGGTCAGTTGATGGTCCACTCTTGTGAAGTGAGATAACCATTGCAGTCCTCCATTCTTATGGTTTACAAAGCCTGTTTTGAGGCTATAGTTAAAAAGTGACTCAGTTTGTCCTTATAGCTTATGTTTCTAGCTATTTAGGAGGCTTCCTGGGATATTGTGGGCCCATTGAGGCTGTGTTTTTGGCCTTAGCAAATACTGCCAGAACCTGTGATGGGGTTATGTTAGCAGGTATTTAATGGGGAGATGCAGGGGGGAGTGGAGTTGAAGTTTGATCTGAATTTGTTAGCCAGCAAATTTGCTATGTTGATCTGCTCAGTGAAGGTGGCACCACTGACCACCAGTTTAGCACATTGATGTGTGCTGGTTTTGAGGTTTCAGACATAGCTATAGAAGGCATTGTGTTTGTTTTTAGCCTGTAAGGTAACACTGACTTTGTAATTGGCCTTGTTGACTTAATTAGACCTCATATTTTCTTGTTTAGTTTAATTAGAGTGCTCCTATCATTATGGGATGTGCTGTTCCTGATTTTACCCATAATGTTTTCCTTTTGTTATAGCCTCTATAAAGGTTAGTATTCCACCAGTGTTGTTTGTTTTTAGAGTTTGTTTTGGGCTTACTTCTAGTAGGTACAGCAGCCTGTATACAGCCACATACAGGGTCTATATTACGTTATCACAAGCTCAGTTTGTCAAAAATGTAATAATCAGCAACACAATATCGTGCTAACTAAATAGCAAAAGCACAGTTTTTCGAGAAAACCATTATCATAAAGGAATAGTTGTCCCACAGGAAATCCATGACATATGACATCTACCTGACATGTAACCTCAGTAAGTGTGTTAAGAATAAAATAAATAAAATAAAATATAGCAGTAGTATGCTGCGTTCATCTATATGGCATGGCAACTGAGCATAGGAAGAATGTACAGCTGATAGCAGCTGAAACAGTGTTTAATACAAACGTAAAGGACTTTCAGTGCTCAGAAGTAACCGTGGCTAAAGGTTTAAAAAGCATAATGGCAGAATATACTGTGTGCGTTGTACTGCATAAGTAATGCAGCGATGGCTGATACTTCGCAGTCCTGTACTGGAATGTTAGGTAACTGTTATAACTGTGTTGTAACAGTTACCTAACTGTGTTGTAACAGTTGGGTAACTGTTACAACACAGTTATGTCACAGACAAAACCGTAAAATGCTAGTGATAGATGATTATCTGTATAATTTAGAGAGAAACATTAAAACTAGGAATTACTGGTGCTGTAGGTTTAAGCTGGGCAGTAAATGTAAAGGTAGAGCTAGTACAGTGACTGAAGGAGACAGTGAAATATTAGTTAAGTCGGGTGTATAGCAAAAGTTTGAACGCTGAAAAGTTCGAGCACCAAAACCTCAAATTTGAAAGTTCAAAGACTGAAAATATCAAAGCCATGGAACATCTAATTATTTCCCAGGGAAAGAATTTGGTGGGCTGTTTCCATGGCTTCGCTATTTCCTCCACTGTGGTGCGATCTCAGAGTTGGTGTATTTAAGTAGGGGGGGTGTGTGTGGGAGGCACAGTCCCCCCATGTTGAGGGGTGTGGGGGGGTGAAGCCCTCCACATTTGAAATAGTTTGTAGTGTTTGTGTGTTTCATGTTTTGTACTGGAACAGCGATTTTTTCCCAGGGAAAAAATCACAGTCTTCGAGGTTTTCAGTTTTCATGGTTTTGGGTTTGATGTTATAACATTCAAAGTTTTGACACTTCGATGTTGTGATTCAGACCCGTTAAGTCAGTGTCACACCAGCATGCTCCAGATCCAGCAGATGTGGAGATGTACACAGCCTGCCATAGCTTAAAAGAAGCAGCCCAATGTTGCAGGGATACCCCAGCGTTAGTTGTAGATGATATAGTAGGGAGTACATCCTATGAAAGTACTGTACGTCTGCCATCCCGAAGGTCAATGCCACAGCAAGGGAATAGGGTGAGGTGTAGAAAGATGGTATCGTACACTTGTGTCCAGTTCATTAAGTGTTATAGATACTACACAATGCGCATTAAAGCATGGTGCCTTTATGCAGACACGAATGGTAGACCTGCACACTAACACACATGTGATAGTCTTCAGCACTACTGATAATTTAAAAGATCTCTGTAGCAGTGTAATTTGGTTTATGGATGGTATCTTTTTAACTAAAGCATGACTGTAGACAGCTCTATACTGTACATGGCTTCACAACATTTGGTGAGAATAAGAAATGTGTTCCCCTCCTCTACTGCTTGATGACGAAGAAGTCTTAAATCATACAACTATATGTGGGAGTTTGTGTTTAGCTTGTTATCAACCTGTAATGTGCAACTGTGCAATATATATTAACAGATTTTGAGATGGCTGCTATCAAAGGCATGAAGCATAACTTCAGTACTGTGATTAATAAGGGATGTTTATTCCATTTCGGCCAGGCAGTTTGGGGTAAAGTACAGAGTCTTGGTCTAGCTACCTTGTATGAGAGGTGTGTTAGGTTTCAGTTATCAGTGAAGAAGCTCATCATGTTGGCATTCCTAGATGAAAGCGAGGTACTTGCACAATTTCAACGTCTGTGTCAGGGTTATCCAGATGAGGGAAGAGAGTTGTTAATGTACATTTCTGAGGTGTATGTATCCGGACGTCCAAGGAAGGTGCAGACTAGAGCAACATCCTGTGCACACTTCCCCCCTATCTTTCCCATTTTGTTCGGGAATATTAGTACCTTAAATGAGTTGTCATTACCTAGGACACAAAACCACGTGGAAGGATGGCACAGATGTCTACGATGTTTATTAGGCAGATGTATCTGTGATATCCCAGCCCTCCTTGATGTTTTGGTTCGCGAACAGAATAGGGTGAACAAAGTAAGGTTGCAAGTACAGGCGTGGTCTGTTTCTTCACCACGGAAGAGGAAAGCAATGGAAAGGGAGTGCAGGCTACAAGTAGTCTTGGTGTAAATGGTCAGACTACACCCCTGATGACTTTTTTTACTGCTGTTGCAATGCTGCTGTAAGTGCAGTTAAGCTGCAGTATTCCATAAATGCACCAACCACATATTTACATTTGTTTTATTTAGGTGATTGTGTTTCTTCCTATACTGTATTTCTGGTAACACGGTTTACGTCTGAACTGTATAGATATACTGGTTGCACAAACTGTTGTACGACAGAGTTGCTACATTTCAGTATAAAGCGCTATTCTTCTTTATGTTGCACTCGCACATGTTTTCACATTATAGGGTAGGGTTTCCATTACCGTACGTATGGCTTGCGAAGTGGCCGACCATCGCAATTTTGACATTCTGAGCTTTTGCTATTTAGATAGAGCAATATTGTGGTGCCGATGATTACGTTTTCGGCAAGCTGAGCTTGTGATAACGTAATATAGAGCCCCACATACATGGTCTCTGTTAACAATTCTGCATAGGTTGCTGTGAATTCAGGGCTGAGAGGCACATTATCTGTTATATTTTAATAGGATGCAGTTTGCTTTGGAATAGTTCCTAAATATTATAGGGTTAGCTCTGGTTACTGAGTTAATTTTTATTTCAAAGGAGACAGCTGTGTGGTCTGATCTCACCAGTGAGGACATCATATGGTGGTGGGATGTAATGCTCTCCCGTATTGGGGGCTACCAGGTCCAGTACGTTTGAACATGGGGGTGGGCACTATCTGGTCAAAGGTATTTGTGGTAATAAAGTTTAGGAATCATTTTTGCCTGCCAGTCTACAGAGTGGTAGTTAAAGTTTCCCATGAAGGGGGTATTTGGTTTAATAGTGAGTGTCTCCAGTAGGTCTAGGTGAGAGCTATGGGATTCAAAGGGTATAGAGGGTGACCAATAACTTGCTAGGATATGGTGTGATATGTGACTTTGTCAATGATGATTTGCATGTGGATTTATTCCAGGACATTTATTTATTTACTGACAAAGTCCAATTTGGAACAAGCCAATTTTCAGCAGAGGCCAAGGGAGAAATGCTCCAGACACATCTTTGTAATGTGGGAGAAAACCAGAGCACCCAGAAGAAACCTGCATGATCACAGGGAGGACATGCAGATTCCACACAGAAAGCAATTATTTAGTAATTGAATGTGCTAATTTTCATTTATTTATGTTTTGTTGACCACATTAGTCTCACTAGGCTTGTGGTCTAGTTTCATGAGAGACCTGGGGCAGTATAGACATTAGATAGTGGAAATCTGATAGTGGCATCAGTGAATATTCCTATCTTTCTTTAATAAATAATTTTACATCTACCTAAGCTTCTACAATTTAAGGCAGATGTGACCTTAGTTTAATATCTCATCCAAAGGACAGCTCCTTAAGAGTGTAGCCCCCCTGCTTACCTCATATGGCAGTATCACTTCAGGAAAATGAATCCAAGCTCCTGGTATGGGAACAGAATTCAATCTTCTGTTTCAGCATCAAAACTGACAGTGCATGCTATTTCCACAGTAAGCAACCTTAAACTAATTCAAGGTCAGACTTATTTTTAATTTAATAACTGCAGTTTCTACGATTTTGAAATAAAACTAAGATAAGATATGAGTCATGCTACTCAGCACATCAGTACTGCTGCAAGATAAGAAGATATGTGATGTGCTCTAAAGGTGTTAATAAAGTTCTACATTTTGGCTGGAAGGTGTATGCCCCAGTCTTGGAAGCTATTCCATAAAGTTCTCGTTTGTCACATTTTGCTATTATTGATATTTACTTTTACTGTTAAGTCATGAGCTAGTGTTATTCTCCCAACACTGTGCTTCAGACAAACTTTGAAATAAAACAAGAAAGATATGTCCTTGTGGACCAGATAGTCATTGCTTCTTGGAAAATGGTACACATTCACCACAAATGCTGGCTATATGCCTGTTTGTGATATGTAGGCCCTGCATTTTGTGTACGTGTATATTTTATTCATTTACAAGAGATTTAAATCCATGTTTAAAGAGTCTGAATATCTCAATTTGTCTTTGGACTTTATTCTCTTAGTTTTGAGTCAGACTTTCACAGCAGTTCAGGATCTAGGTTTGAGCCCTTGTGGTAGGTGTAGTCAGACTGATGGGAGAATAAAAAAGACTGAAGCCTGCTGTAGGTGCCAGTCACACAACTAGGACCTCAGACTGGGAAGTGACATGCATAGAGTCATGAGCTGTTATTCGACAGTTGATTGGGTAGATCATTTGTAGCTAGTGCATTTCCCAGTACTTATTATCCTTTTCTAGAAGGGTCTGTGAGGTGAGACCAGGAATGTACGTATATTCAGTTGTCCACCAGAGTATGCAGGCTACATTTGAAAAGGGCAATAGCGCTACTTTATTTATTGTGAAAGAGAAATGTAGTCCATAGAAGAGGAGTTCTTCAAGTGAGATATCTATCATGCCAGCAGGTTCTGTTTGTGTTTTGGGGAAAGTTATTTTTTTAGTATGCACATTCATGGTGTTGCTGGTTTTGTCACAACAAAGAAGGTCACTCAGAATATGGCCTTTTAAGGTCTTGTAGTGCAGGCAAAGTTCAACCTTAAGAAGTCTGTAAGAGACAATGAAGAGAGACAGAGCTTTAGAATGTTCTTCATACGTAATGGAACGCAGGCCATTGATTTTATTTGTGAGGACAGTTTGTGTTTTTTCATGTTGGATCATATGTTTTGTGATGCCCCAGTAATCAAGAAGCCTCAATCCTCACCACTAGTACCAGTGGGGGACATACACACTGGGAGGATGACAAGTACATGCACAGTAAAGTGCAATTTCCCTTAAGAGCACACAGAGACCACAGTCAGTCTGGGGCTGATTTCTTCCTCTTTCTCCAGATCCCCAATAAGACTCCTACTGGCACAGTTATAGGGTCGAGATCAAAGTTAATTGGCCAGACTAAGACCTCCAGCAACCTCTCTGTCTAACCAGTGCTCCGTGTCCCTACCCAAGTAGCTGACACACACACACACACACACACACACACACACACACACACACACACACACACACACACACACACACACACACACACACACACACACACACACACTTTGAGGCTTGATTTACACAATCACACATACACACCTGGGAAAGGCTGGGAGAGGTTTTCTAGTTATGCCCCTTTCTTCCCAGACTATAAGGTAATTATCACTGCCACCAGCCATTACTTATCAGCTATTTTAAGGCCCTTAGCAAAGGGTGCCTAATCTTACTGTGTAATGTTACTATTAATCTAAATGGTAGTTTGACCAAGAGCAAGGCTATCAGGAGTGGCCTTTGCAGTGCCACCAAATAGATATGCAAGTACTCTAAGACCTTAAACATCTCTAGACAGACCAGTCACAATTGAAAGGTTTAAATATATTTAATAATAAATAATAAAAGAACAAGACGATACTAAATATGTATGTACAGTGATATCAGAGTTCAAAATATTTAAAACAACATTGCAGGACAGTCTCAAATAAATACAGACAACATCTAAACTAATCTTTACTGTGTTCCTTACTGAAGCTAAAAGAAATTACTGTATCCTAGTTAACTTTTTTCTAGTAAAGCAAGACAGATGTGGTGAGTGGATGTTTCCTAGCTGATGCTGTCAGGTCAAAGACAAATACAAAATGCACAGTCTCTCTCTCTCTCTCTCTCTCTCAGACAGTTCTTAAATTAATATTAAATATTGCTGCAGGGATACTTGCAGCATGACATAATTTTTGTCACCTGACTTCAGTTCCCAGGCTCACAAACAACCCCCAGTGATGCAGCTGTAGCATTTAGCATCTATCTATGAAAACACATAGACCTCAGATGTTTGCAGAGCCTGGAAGTCATAAAACAATAGAACACTTCTACATCTCAAGCCCAGTAATTATCTCTCTTTCAAAGCTACACAGAGAGTCCCCTAGTGTAGACATCCTGTCTCCTGCTGACTGAAACTGAAAGATAACATCTCTCTTTTATGACCTAGCAATAAAGTGCTTCAACCTCAGCTATTCTTAAGTTTTGCAAGTTAATCTCCTATGTTTCAGCCTCCCCTGTTAAACAATTACAATAGTATATAAAAATATCTCTTCAGCACACATGTATATAAAATATGATATGCAGTAATGCAGGCATATGAATTGTGTTGATATTCACAAATGACACACAACCACTTACAAAATTCCATATAGCTGGGCTGGCAATATCTCCTTTTGTTACATTTCTACATGAATCATATTAATATTCATAAATGACATATAATTATTTACAAAATTCCAGACAGCTGGGCTGCCAATATTTCCTGTTGTGACACCCCCCCAATAAAATGCAAGCTATTTTTTCAAGTGGCCTTTGAGAAACACTGTTTGAGAGGGTGAGTCTATCTGGGAATACACTACCCCTCACCCTGTCTTGACAGCTCATCTGCATTGGCATTGCTAACCCCAAAGTGGTGTTGTACTGTCATATCATATGCCTGCAACCCTAGGCTCCACCTTAGTAACTTGGCATTTTGCTGGCTGGCTCTATGTAGCCATGTTAAGGGATAGAAGTCTGTAACTACAGTGAATTTCCTTCTATACAGATAAGGCTGAAGTGTGAGTGCACACACTATGGCTAGACATTCCTTTTCTACAGCTGCATAGCATTTCTCCCTGGGTTGGAGCCTGTGGCTGAGATATACCAATGGGTGCTCTTCTCCCTCTGAGGAAACTTGGCTGAGTACCGCTCCCACCCCGTGGTTTGAAGCATGCACCTGCACATCAAATTATTTTCTGTAATCTGGACTGGCTAACACATGAGGTCCTCCCAAAGCTTCTGTAAGCTTTTGGAATGCCTGCTCACATGTCGGGGTCCACACTACCTTATCTGGCTTATTTTTCCTAGTCAGGTCTGTGAGTGGAGCAGCTATGGTACTATAATTGGGGACAAACTTTCTGCACTACCCTGCTGTCCTTAAGAATGTCATTACCTACTTTTTGGTAATGGGCAGGCCATGCCTGAATGGCTTTCATTTTGGCAGGTTCTGGCCTGATCTTACCACTCCCTACTCTATGTCTCAGGTAGAAGACTTCTGCCATACCCACCTGACATTTACTGGGCTGAATGGTCAACCCTGCTCTCTGTAGCCTGCCCAGCACCTCCCTGACATGCTGGAGATGCTTTGCCAGGAATGGCTGTAGATGACAATATCATCCAGGTAAGCAAGGGCAAAATCTCCTGCACCTGTTAGGATACGATTTACCAGCCTCTGGAAAGTCACTGGGACATTTTTCATCCCAAAGGGCATTTTCATGAACTCCTACAACCTGAAAGCGTCACAAAGGCTGACCTCTTTGTAGAGCTGGGAGTCAAGGGCACCTGCCAGTAACTCTTGGTAAGATCAGTAGTGGTAAGATACTTAGCTACACCCAGCTGCTGTAGGGCTTCATCTGTCCTAGGCATGGGGTAAGCATCTGAATCTGTGTGACTATTAAATTTCCTGTAGTCCACACAGAACCTGGTGCTGCCATCCTTCTTTGGTATAAGCACCACTGGGGAGGCCCAAGGACTGCTGGACTCCTGAATTACCCCTAGTTCCAACACTTCCTGTATCTCCTCCCTCAGAGTCTGTTTGACTCTCTTTCAGGCACTCTATAAGGTGCCTGGTTAATAGGTTTTTGGAGTTCTGTATCCACATGGCGAGTGCACCCTGGTTTCCTAGTGAACATGCCACCAAACTTCTGTAACACTGCTCAGATTTCTTGAACCTGGGTAGGGGATAGCTGCTGGGACATTGCTACCCTTTCCACTGAGGGATTAGTCTGAGCCTCATTGAGGAGATCAGTCACCAGATCCCACTCAGACTTCTCCTGCCATTCACTGCAAATAATCAGCACAAGGGCCTACCTATCAAGGTAAGGTTTCATCATGTTAACATGGTACAGTTTGTGCCCCTGCCTCCTTCCCAGCAGTTCTACCATGTAGTTAGCATCACTGACCTTCCTTACCACTTTGAAGGGTCCCTCCCAAGCTGCCTGTAAACAACATTGCAGGACAGTCTCAAATGAATACAGAAAACATCTAAACTAATATTTACTATGTTCCTTACTGAATCTAAAATAAATTACTGTATCCTAGTTAACTTACAGCAAGGCAAGACAGATCTGGTGAGTGGATGTTTCTCAGCTGATGCTGTCAGGTCAAAGACAAACACAAAATGCACAGTCTCTCCCCCCCCCCTTTCTCTCTCAGGGAGTTCTTAAATTAATATCAAATATTGCTGCAGGGATGCTTGCAGCATGACATCACTTTTTGTCATCTGACTTCAGTTCCCAGGCTCACAAACAGCCCCCACTGATGCAGCTGTAGCATTTAGCATCTATCTGTGAAAACACATAGACCTCAAATGTTTGCAGATCCTGGAAGTCATAAAACAACAAAACACTTCAACATATCAAGCCTAGTAATTATCTCTCTTTCAAGGCTAAACAGAGAGTCCCCTAGTGTAGACATCTTGTCTCCTGTTGACTGAAACTGAAATATAACATCTCTTGTTTATGGCCCAGCAATAAAGTACTTCAATCTCAGCTACTCTTAAGTTTTGCAAGTTAATCTTCTATGTTTCAGCCTCCCCTGTTAAACAATTACAATAGTGTATAAAAATATAATTTCAGCACATGTCTACACAATATGATATACAGTTGTAATATACTTGTAACACAGGCATATGAATCATATTGATATTCACAAATGACACGCAACCACTTACACAATTCCAGATGGCTGGGCTGGCAATATCTCCTTTTGTTATGTTTCTATATAAATCATATTAATATTCAGAAATAACGTATAATTATTTACAAAATTACAGATAGCCGGGCTGGCAGTATTTCCTTTTGTGACATGTCTGAACAGATATTTGTCAAATGGAGTATTGTATTCAAGTACAGGCCTAATAAGAAAGGAGTAGAGATAGACAATTACTTCCATTGACCTGGAAAAAATGCTCTTACTAATCAGGTGGGCTAAACACAGAAGGATTTCCTCACAGTTGTGGCTACATGGTGGTGGAAGCAGAGCTCATTGTTAACAAATGTGCCAAAGTTTCTGATAACTGTGTCTGGTTTGAATGGTGTTGCTGTTAATGTGGTAGGAACAAGGGTGCCCCTGTTTGCCCAAGAATGCAATACAATACTATACTGTTTGGCATTTATCTTGAAACCGTGATCGTGACATGGCATGTTGGTCTTTCTTGTACAATCTGGAAGTCTCCAACGAGTGTTAATGATGGCTCTAAGTTTGCAGTCATCAGCAAAATGTACTATGTGAGAGGCCATTGATGTTAGCGTTGACATCAGAGAAGTGAATACCAGATGGAAGTGGCCCCATTTTCAACCCCTTGAGGACACTCTTAATCATGAGTCTTTTGAGGAGACTGTACCCCCTACACTTTTAATTTGCTGGCTTTTGTTCATGAAACAATTTAATATCCAGGTAATGTAAGGATTTACATTTAGTTTGATATGCTTGCCTGTGATGCTCGAAGGAAGAACAGTGTCAAAATCTTTGGCTAGGTCAAGGTAAGCTGTGTGAACCAATATGCCTTCACTCTAGACCATAGTGACTTTTTCAAAGAAGTCAGTCAGGTTAAGCAGACAGGTTATGTCCTCCATAAACTCAAACTATTTGGGTCAGAGGTACAAATTACTGTTTAATGGCACACTCCATTATCTTGTATACAAGTTTTTTGACACATATGGGTCAGTAATTACCAGGATCAGCAGTGAGGTCTCTAAGCCTCAGGTATAAAGCCAGATCAGTGGCTGAAGCTAAAAAGATTGTAGAGTGAATCAGTAAGAAAGCATTTCTCACTGCAAGGAAACACCCATCACACTATTGAGCTTGTATGCTTCACCTCAGAGAGAGCCTTTAGGACTTCTTTAAGGCTGATGTTTGGGGGGATGGCCAAAAGGGATTCCAGACAGTACAGGCTAGCTGAAGAACTAAGGCAGTCTAGTAATAGGAGTAAGAAGAACCATTCTATATTACCCCAGGATGTTACCCCATGACAGTGCTAGGAAGCAGAGCCATTGTATATTACCCCAGGCCTGTGTTAGGAAGCAGAACCATTATATTACCCCAGGACAGTACTAGGAAACTGAGCAATTTATATTACCCTAGGACAGTGCTAAGTGTTGTTCTTTAAGGTTTAGGATTCTTGTTGAGAAAGGACTTGTGATCATCTTTAACAGTGAATCCTGCAGGGGGACACACTTGAAACTCATCAGGATATCATAATAGTTAAGATTTGGTTTAGAGAAATATTTGAAGCTGATTGGGTTTGTGAATACTTTGTGCTGGTTTCTGATAGTGGGCATCACTGCATGATGGTCTGTCCTATGCAGAGCATGATGGTATTATGTTTTCAGTGACCAGGTCAGATACATTTGATCCTGTCCTAGGCTGGTATGCAGTCTGGTCCAGTGAGTTTGTATTAGTGAAGTCTAGGAAGAATCAATCATATTTATTCATAGTGAAATAAGTAACTAATAAATTGGTAACAGAAATCCCTAAATATAATACTGTTTGGTTTAATACTTAGGAATGCTGCTTTATTTAGGTATGCCTTTTGGATTGTGGGTGACATAAAAGGGGTACTGTAGCTGGCCAGGAAGTGGTAAGGGGTCTTATATAAAGCTACCAGGATGTGAAGGAATGTATGGTCATTATCAAGTTGTATAAGTTTAGAGGTGAAGAAATAGCATAGGTAAATGGAAACCCTACTATTAGTTTCAAAAGTAATTTCATCAGAAGATCTGAATGTGTGATGAGCACAGAACCCTGGTAAGGAAGGTTTGTTATCATAGCACTGAAACTGTGTTTTAGTAATGACATAGATATCTTTAGCATCTCATGTCAGGAAAGCTTCTAAGGATATCAGTTTCTTATTTAGGCTTCTATCACTGAGTATCACTACCATGGTTTGACTCATCTAGACTGGCAGATGGAAAAGATGTACATTGCCTAAAAAGCCTCTAGGGGGTTGGAGAAGATCCTGGACAGTATGGGAAAGCCCTAAGGTGAAAGGTGCAAGCCATCCCTGGCAAAAGCAGGTAGGGCAGCCAGCCATTTTGCTCAAGGATGACATACATCGGATCCCATTAGAATAACATCAGTAGCAGAGCCAGTTGTTGAAGTCAATCATTTTTGTTTCTGTTGAGACACTGCTCTCTTTGAAGGAAGGATAATGTTCAGGACCAGCTTCATACTAGCCATGAACGGGTACGCTGCAAGCTATATGATATCTCCCATCATATAGTTCAGGGATGTATGTCTCAGTTCATTCATACCCACGTGAACAAGGACCATATTGCAGGTGTATTTTGAATTAAAGATTTGAAAGTGCCAGATCTTCTGTATGTTGACTTCTGAGAGCATCTCACTGTCACCCTATGTTTTCCAAGCCAGCTGAGTGCAGTATCCATTTGTCTTGCGATGGAGTCACATAAAACTAGGACATTTCTTGCATTTTGGCTGGGTTAGGGTGCCATAAGAGTACAGATGAGCTTTTGTGATGATTTCTCTGAACAAGGATTATGACAAGTGACAGAGGTGTAGCATGAGAGATTGCATTATGTTCCTGAGAAGTTAGAGAGTCAGGCTTAGAGTGGGACTTTTTAAGTACCTTGGCATAAGACAGTTTCTTTTTAGGTGAGTGGTAAGCAGGTAAAAGGTGGTTGTGAAGACCAACATCTTCTTGGGTAATATTTCAATGTCTCAATGTTTTAGAAATCAAGCTCAGCACCTAGAAAGGCCTTCAAAGATATGCTACCATAAAGGCCCAGATCAAAACCCCTCATACCTACCCAAAGATCCTAATTTTTATTAAAAGGAGGTAACAGATGTTGATTTCCTAACCCTTTATGAATATTAGTCCACCACTAGCTGGCCCTCCAATGAAAAACATCAATTAGCACAACAGTTTTTTAGGCATTCCTTCTATAAAATAATTATTATTCCTAGTATTCAATGAATGTGTTCTACCTTGGATACCCACAACATTCCCATAACTGCTGTCTTTAACATATTTATAAATATCGATGAAATCACCCCTAACTAACCAATATTTAATTGTAAACAGAGACAGTTCCTTAAGTTTTATGCATTTCATGATAATTCTTGGTTATCATTCCCCCTTTCCTTCTAGTAAAGGGCTTTTGTATTCTCACATTTATCTAACCGAGCCTTATCATAATACACAAATAAATCCACAATGCTCAGTACTGGGCCTAACAATAGTTTTATAAACTGGGAGTAAAAACCGCCCTGCCTTATCATATACACAAATAAATCCACAATGCTCAGTACTGGACCTAACAATAGTTTTATAAACTGGGAGTAAAAACCATCCTGCCTTGTCATATACACAAATAAATCCAGAATACTCAATACTGGGCCTAACAATAGTTTTATAAACTGGGAGTAAAACCGCCTTGCCTTATTATGCACACAAATAAATCCAGAATACTCAATGCTGGGCCTAACAATAGTTTTATAAACTGGGAGTAAAACCATTCCGCCTTATCATATACACAAATAAATCCACAATACTCAATACTGGGCCTAACAATAGTTTTATAAACTGGGAATAAAACCATCCTGCCTTATCATATACACAAATAAATCCAGAATACTCACTAGTGGGCCTAACTATAGTTTTATAAACTGGAAGTAAAACCACCCTGCCGTATCATGTACACAAATAAATCCAGAATACTCAATTCTGGGTCTAACAATAGTTTTATAAACTGGGAATAAAACCATCCTGCCTTATCATATACACAAATAAATCCAGAATACTCAATACTGGGCCTAACCATAGTTTTATAAACTGGGAGTAAAACCATCCAGCCTTATCGTCTACACAAATAAATCCAGAATACTCACTAGTGGGCCTAACTATAGTTTTATAAACTGGAAGTAAAACCACCCTGCCGTATCATGTACACAAATAAATCCAGAATACTCAATTCTGGGTCTAACAATAGTTTTATAAACTGGGAATAAAACCATCCTGCCTTATCATATACACAAATAAATCCAGAATACTCAATACTGGGCCTAACAATAGTTTTCTAAATTGGGAGTAAAACCATCCTGTCTTATGTTGCTGTTGTTGTGTCTTTCGGCTTTTTCTGGTTAGGGGTCGCCACAGTGGAACTCCAGTCCGCTAATGATTGGCAGTAGATTTTTACATGCCAAGTTGCCAGCCCTGATGCACAACCTTCAATGAAGGTACGCCCATTCACACGTCTCCACACAGAAGATGCTCTAGCTGAGAATCGAACAGGACAACGTCTTACTGTGAGGCGACGATGCTACCACAGCACCACCACCACAGTCATATACATAAATAAATCCATAATACTCAGTACTGGGCCTAGCTTCTTCTTCTTTCGGCTGCTTCCATTAGGGGTTGCCACAGTGGATCAACTGTTTCCATTTCTTCCTGTCCTTTGCATCTTGCTCTGTTACACCAACCACCTGCATGTCCTCTCTTACCACATCCATAAACCTTGCCTTAGGCCTTCCTCTTTTCCTGTTACCTGGCAGCTTCATCCGTAGCATCTTTTTCCCAATATACTCTGCACCCCTCCTCAGCACATGTTCAAACCAACATAATCTTGCCTCTCTGGCTTTGTCTCCAAACCTTCCAACCTGGGCTGACCCTCTAATATACTTATTCCTAATCCTGTCCATCCTTGTCACACCCAGTGCAAATCTTAACATCTTCATCTCTGCCACATCAAGCTCTAACTCCTGCCTTTTTGTCAATGCCACTGTCTCCAACCCATATAACATAGCTGGTCTCACTACTCTCTTGTAGACCTTCCCTTTCACTCTTACTGGTACTCGTCTGTCACAAATCACTCCTGACACTCTTCTCCACCCACTCCATCCTGCCTGTACTCTCTTCTTTACCTCTCTTACACACTCACCATTACTGTGAACTGTTGATCCCAAGTATTTAAACTCATCCACCTTCACCACCTCTATTTCCTGCATCTTCACCATTCTTCTATCCCCCCTCTCATTCACACACATATATTCTGTCTTAGTCCTGCTGATCTTCATTCCTCTTCTCTCTAGAGCATATCTCCACCTCTCCAGAGTCTCCTCCAGCTGTTCCCTACTCTCACTACAGATCACAATGTCATCTGCAAACATCATAGTCCATGGGGACTCTTTTCTGATCTCGTCTGTCAATCTGTCCATCACCATTGCAAATAAGGAAGGGC
Organism: Protopterus annectens; assembly: GCF_019279795.1. Classification (NCBI taxonomy): domain Eukaryota; kingdom Metazoa; phylum Chordata; order Ceratodontiformes; family Protopteridae; genus Protopterus; species Protopterus annectens. The sequence goes on along the minus strand of NC_056729.1, from coordinate 1,816,713,788 downwards.
TCAGAGCTGATCCTTGATGTAATCCCACCTCCACCTTAAATGCATATGTCACTCCCACCGCAGACCTCACCGCTGTCACACTACCCTCATACATATCCTGTGCCACTCTTACATAATTCTCTGATGCTCCTGACTTCCTCATACAATACCACAACTCTTCTCTAGGCACCCTGTCATATGCTTTCTCTAAGTCCACAAAGACACAATGCAACTCCTTCTGACCTTCTCTGTACTTCTCCATCAACACTCTCTTATCATATATCTTATCATATGCACAAATAAATCCACAATACTCAATACTAGACCTAACAATAGTTTTATAAACTGGCCCCGGGATTCATGAACCTTGTGCCAGGCGCACGCATAGCGTAGGTGCTACAATGCCAGATATGGCCGCCGAGCGATTCAGGTACGATCCAATTCCACGTGCACTACCGGCGTGCGCCTGAGTTGCGCCGCCTCCGGCGTAGGTATGTTAAACACCCCATGTGCGGTGTTTTACCATGCAAATGAAGGCATATAGCGATCCACGAAGTGGCACAGGCGTAGCATAAGGGCACGGCAATGTAAACCAAAAAAAACGGTTTACATATACCCAAACATGACATAGGAGTAACGAAAGGCTGTCAACGTCAGGTATCATACTGTTGCTACATGCCAATGGCGAAAGACACTGAGAATGTCAAAAGAAAACATGCACAAAATGTAAATAATGACATAAATGGTATGTCCGCAGAAACCACAGCAGAACCCCAGGACATGTCCGTGGAAGGTGCTAAACAATGAAATAATATGACAATGTCATAAAAGAGCAGTGTAATACACATCAGCTTCACAGCCACAATACACCATAGTATGCATGGAAAGCCACATCCACGGCGCAAGGGTTGCCAAGGAGTCGCGGCAGTGTTCAGCGCCGTAACTATGAATTAGTAGTTAATGCCATGCAAATGAGGCAGATAATACTGAATCGCAAACCCCCCGCCGGCGTAAGGCTGCACCAAACGGCACAGCGGTAATACACCGAGGAGTGGCCCAGAGGGAATACATGTCAACTGCAGAGGGGTGTGCCACTGTAGGAGGAAGCACATTGGAGCCTAGCAAACATGGGCTGTACAATGCACATCACAGCAGCAGGACCGGCGTGTGGGGAAATAGTTGAGCTGAGAGCACACAATGCGTGCAGAGATGCATGTGCACGAGGATGACTACGTTCCCCTAACCCAGTCATGTGACGCCCACCCCGTCAACAACAACGGATACAGGAAGGTGATGCGGAGAATATGAGGAAATGCGGAAGCAGTGTAATTGGAGTCGTAATGAGCAATCAACACCAATCAACCCACGAAGGCCAATTGGCGGCAGCTGACAACTCTGCATGCAGAAACCTGCAAAACGGGATAGGGGAGGCATATGAATGCAAAGAAAGTAGGGTAGGTAGCAGATTGCAAAGAGTGAAGAACCGATACAGCAGAGCCAAGTAGACAGGCAGCATAACGGCGGCGGCAGACAAAACGCACGATATGCCATGTCCCAGAAACTACACATGACAGGGCTCTGCAGGATGCAAGCCAGGAAATAGTATGCGCAATGTGCAGAAACAGTAAGATAAGGTCTAAAGCTAAACCAATGCAGGCAAGTGTAATGCAACACCAAAGGCAACAGCGTTGCAGTGCCAATGGTAAAACACAGAAGATAATCCACAGATACTGCCGCACAGACACACCCTATGACATCACCGGGTGTACAGCACAACAGTATAAAGTGTGAATGCACACAACACACAGCCGTGTATTCCCAAACGCCACACTCTAGGTGTAAACACACGGGGAACTTCTAAAATGTATATGTTGGGTGCCGCCGTGGCCGTGATACATCAGCATGTGTCAGAGACAGACGGAGTTGCGGAGGAGGGTGCCGACAACTACCGTAGGCCTCAGAGGAGAAGGAGAGTGTTCAGACCAAGGGTAACCTACCAGGGGCTACAAGACCTGGAGATAGTAGAGCGTTACAGGGTGGACAGGGACACGTTACAGCAAATAGCGGAGCTGTGCCGGCCACGCCTGAGAACAAGAAACAACAGAGGGGAGCCCATCCCAGTGGACACAAAGGTATGTGTAAGCTTGCGAATACTGGCTACAGGTACCTTTCAAAGGCCAACCGGGGATATAATGGGCATCTCACAGGCATCAGCATCCAGGGTACTACACCAGTTTCTGGATGCCATGTTACTTATTACGCCCATGAGTATATATACTTCTCCAGATCTCAGGAGGAGTTGGCTAGCAATATCGCCACTTCCACCATGTGGCACAATACCGGAGGTACTGGGTGCGATAGACTATGCACATACAAATCAAGTCACCACCTGGGGAGCAGGGTAGACGCTACATAAACCGCAAGGGATTCCCTCCATCAATTGCCAGGTCATGTGCAATGCGCAGGGCATTATCATGGATGTGTGTGCTGGCAGCCCTGGAAGCTACCACGACTCCCATATCTGGCATGCCTCACAGCTGTATCAGGTATTCGCCAGGGGGGACATCACACAAGGCCACCTTGTGGGGATGCTGGCTATGCACTGGAGCCGTGGATGATGACTCCCATCAGAAATGCACACACACACACATGCAAGAACGCCATAATGAGGCACACGCACAAACCAGAATAATCATAGAGCGTGTGTTTGGGATGCTGAAATCACAGTTCCGGTGCTTGGATACATCCGGTGGAGCCCTGCAGTACTCTCCAGGCACATGTGCCCACATATTCATAGTATGTGCCATGCTACATAATATGATCCTGCGGAAACAGCTGCTGCAGGGACATAATGGTGAAGGGCCACAAAGCCCACCACAACTGCCAAGGCCAGCACAGGCACAGTGGGTTCAGCGCCATGAACACACTGTGCCAGCCCCAGTAGGCAGACGGAGGCGTACCCAATATGCCTATGCCCTGGCAAAGAGGGAACGTATAGCACATACTCTGACGGCGTAGGCCCCATGGACTGACACCTCCCTACCTGCACACACAGTGAAATGGACGGCACACAAACATGGCCACCCGTAATGTGTACCGTATGGGTGGTCCCATGTGTGACTCCAACATAGGCAGCACCCAAACACTGCACACCCAACAGCCAGTGGAGCATGTAACGCCAACACCTTAACCGTACGCAGGTCCTACAGCAGACGGCGTTGCTGTATGCTGCCACGTTCGCCGCAAGGTGTATACATATAGACATGTACATATGTGCATATACAGATATGGAGATAGATATAATTACACACATAGAAATATATGTACATAAACACATATATAAAGTACAACAGGTAAGACAAGGAATCAGAGGGATTCAAGGTGACAGAGAAGTAAGACGCGATATCTGTACATAGTAAACATAGTGAACGACAACCTGAGTATTCGGGAGGGTTGACAGAACAGGAAACCACCACCCATGGAAAGGTCAACCTACCTAAATGCATAATCGCGAGTCGGGATGATCGCCAGGCCACGGTACAGTAACAGTACATGTGCGGGTAATATTATGAGGATATGAGGGTGGAGGTAGACACCGCCGCCGGTGATGCGGGCCACGCAGGTACTGTGTGCAACCGTCCCTGTGACTGCCGCAGTATGTGTATGTGTGCGGTGAGGGTGTCATGTGTTTCGCTGTGCGAGTGTAATGTGTGTGCCACTGTAAAATGTGTATGTTGGTGCCATGTGACATGCGGAGTGGAACAACATGTGTAGGCATACAGTATAGGAACCACAGGCGTATGTACAGCAGTACTCCCAAAGTAGTACTGAGAGACCCTCCCTGGCTAGGCGCGTGGCGACGTAAAACGATGCAAAGAGAAAATGTCCCAGAATGTACCACAGGAATATAGCCAACATGAAATGCAAAGGACATATGTACAAATCATGACCGTATGTATGACACCGATATGTTAATTGCAAAACGATACGTCGGCAACGTTACACAGCAATAGTCATGTACCGCGGAAATACGCATGTGCTACCCCGGTACTGATCGTGGCTACGTATCGGCCCGCAAACACCGCTGTGTGTTCTACGAGTGTCAAACAAGCAAGCGCCACCCAAATAGGTGGCAATCACTAGCATACAGGCCGTCCCACGTACAGGACCACAATGACTGTAAATATCCGGGACAAAATGCCAAGGGATACTCGTCACGTACGAACAACCGCAGATATACTACCGATGTGACACAGGAATACATGCAGGAAGCACACATGCAGGCGATACCGACACCAGACGACATCAACACAACCTACACTCCCAGAACAACAGACAGGTAACTGCCAGCTCCCCAGGCAGGGATGGAGCACACACACAAGCATACCGTGTATGTAGAAATGCAAGGCCCACAACCCGTACCCGTCACCCACAACCTCCGATATTCCCCATCGCACATATCAAAGGGATACAAGCTGCAATAGCAGCACAAACATACAGGCAGTCAATGACAGCGGCATAACCGCAACATCTTGCGTGGGAAACACTATCAGCAGCGGATGCATACCTGCATCCGTTGTTTAAAGGAATACAAGGGCTATGTTACACATCCGAATGCAAAACGCCATCAACAGACGCCGCCAGGACAGGGACACCCACATGTCGAACATAATACCATACCCAACACACACAATCCACGGCTAACACCACTGCGAAATGTACCTGACGCCACACATAGCAGCTGCAGTTACACATAACATAACACAATACAGACCATCTCCACAAAGGTAGTGCAAATAACCAACGCCCAGGCGAGGAATGCAACCATGCCCTAGTTACGACGCGTATGCGAATGGAGTAGATGCACAGGTGATATGCGCACAAGTACACACCGAGGAACAGCTATTGGTGTGATGAACCCACATGTCGCAGGTGACGACGGATATAAGGATGACTCCTAGGATATTCAAACCGTATGCTCATACCGAACTACAAATCAAAAACGGATAGAGTGAGACAACGCAATAGCGAGACACACAACGGAAAACGGAAGGAAACACAGTAAAGGTATGTAGAACCCACGATATGTACTGGTGTGTAACGCATGATGTGTATGACGAAGCTGCACTGTATGTGAACGGTGTTTGTAAGTAAGGATACTTGTCCATAATGCAGAGAGTGGTGAAAGGTGGTTATGTAGTGCTATCCCGCTGAGCATACCAATGACTGTGGACACCGTGTGCACAGCAGTGGGACATCATGTACACAGCCGGGATAACACAAGGGCTGCCACAGGGGGCATAACACAGAACAATGCCACCCCCCACGCCAATGCTGGCAGTGGATGTCCAACAAGGAAGTGCCACAGCAGGGGATAGGACATGTATGTATACTGTCACAGCACACATGTGTATGGGCATATACCGTCGATGTCATACATAATGTGCACACGACGTGCACGTATGCCTCGCAGTAGGGGTTACTATGTCAACTATGTGTAATGTAAAGCTGTCATGGTGGATATGACAGACATCATACACAGTATCACAGGCATATCATGCATAATGGAGTTATGGCCTATTGGTATGTACACTAACAGGATACGTATGGCCTGTACATATGGGACAGAGTAGTAGCATAATAGCCATCTAAAATGGAAGGAACACCAAGTAACCATGTCCAAACGATCTGTAGCAGGTGCAATGTGTGCAACAATGAAGTCCGGCAGGTCCATGTGTAAACACATGTGCAGTGTACACAGTAGTGTCACCTCCCCATGGTAGTGTCCACTGAACAGCAGAGGTGGATGTCAACTGCATGTCTACACAGTACTGCTGCTGTGGTGGTACAATGACTATGCGTCACCCTATCAGCAAGGGAGCTATCACATGAACAGTGCCACAGTGTGTCCCTGTGGGATGTGCACAGGACCTATGTTCCACAGCATGGTGTGTGTTGTGTCTGCGGAAGTAACACAGAAGCCCAGGCCATGCAATGTGGCATGTGTGCACATATGCAGGAGTGCTCCATTCACCCCGCCCACTGCAATTGCCATGTATGAGTACTACATGCATCAGTAATGCGGAGGACATGGCCCATGTCAGAGTAGATGACACCCCTGTGTATGTGGTATGCAGATGAGTACAGATGTGTTACCCGTCTGTCAGCCGCATATGTAAACTGTCTGAGCCTGGTACACATCATGGCATGATAATGCCGTGCCATGTAAAGTCGTAGCCGTTGTGGAAGGTACACCACGAATGTGTTATTGTAACCCTGCCCGTGTGTAGATGTGTGTATGGCACAGATACAATGGCTACCTATGTACCAGCAACACACACAGTACAGATATGTGTGGCCCTGCAGATGTGTACCCATGCCACAGTGGAATACGGCAACCACAGCACCATGTGGGGCATGTGTGTGTACAGCAACCATGTACAATGTGATATGCATGTATGGGGACAGTATCCATGTGATACCCAGTGGATGACTGTTGCTATGCAAAGGTGATGTGCATGCACCATGTGTGATGCATCCTGACGCAATGACACCCACACGATGTATCTGCCACACCGACACCCGTACGGTTGTTATCAGTATGAGCTGGCGGAGCTACAATGGTGCCAGGTATGTAGATGTGAGATATCTAGGCATGGACAGTACTCTGTGACAGCATGTTGTGTATGTAAGCAAATAGTGAACATGAGGGGCCCCATGACTGAGGACTGTGTAACGCCACATGTACCTGACATGTAGTAGGTAGCATGATATGCTTGCACCACTGTGTGTCCTGTCCAGGAGTCATATAGCCTAACATCCTGAGACACAGGGTATGATGTGATGGTGGATGTGTACATTGCCAATACCAGAATGTGGAATGGTGCTGAAGGTCAATGTGGGGACAATGTCTGATCTGTTACCCTCTGTACCACACCAACCACCCATGCAATGGTATGACAGGTGGCCAGCATGTGTATGTGGCATGCTGTGGCACACAGAAGCCCAACAAGGGTGCCAGTAAAGGCATGGAGGTCATCAATGAGTGTGTGAAGCACGTATGTGAGGACGTGCCCCAGTGCCATACTGAATAGTCCAGTCATGGGTGTACGAATGCAGTCCCACACGTGCAATGCAGTACCACCCATGTGTAGTGTGATAGATGTGTGGCGGTCAAGGTACACAATGTCCAACAACAGGCTAGCAGTTAATTCAGTGGGCTGGTGTGGAGACACATACCAAACAGGTTGGCGGGACATAACAGCTAGGGAGATCGGAAGGTGACATTGGGACAGTGTCTTAGGACATAACGTGTGCATGACAGTACCATGTATGTGTCCACAGGGACACTGCAATGTCCATGTATGGATTGCAACCCTGTAGTGAGTGAGAGTGTGTATTGTTGGTAGGTACACCATTGCCTGGCATGTTGCCAACATTATCTCAGTCAGCAATGCCTGGATGACTGTTGTACGTGACATCGAATGTGGATGCAGCCAAACAACGCAGACATACCACCACACTGCCTGAGGGCCCACACTGCAATGTGCGGCAGTCATGTGTAGGTAGCTAGCCTTGGAGCATGTGATGGACCATGAGGACTCACCATGGCTGTCAAGTGATGCACCCCACACATGTGAATATACCCACCGTGCAACAGCCTGCACATGTGCCCATACAGCAGATGTGCATGGAACATGATCACCACCGTGGCATCTGTGAAAAGGCCAGTACCGCCATGTCTCTGTGTGGAATAGCATGGTCCCTACCATTGCGTACATGTTGTGGAAGTGCACTGTGATATGTGTCAGCATAGTCACGTACACTGCCATTTGCCGGGGTGCCATGCCATTAACAACCCCCGTCAGCAGACATCAGTAGTACCGGCTGTAGAGCACATGTACCATGTATGCTGCGATGGGTGTGTGCCCAGGGTGTGGCTAGCAGGGCCGTGAAGCATATATGTTCATCTACCAGAGGGGGGATATCCCCAGGTTTAACACAGCAGACACATGGAGGTATCGTGCATGCTGAGGGTAGTGTAGTTATGGTATGTGTTGTGTAATGTGTCACCCAACTAGGTGGAGTGCATGGCCAAGCATGTGTGGGTACATGGGAGGCCATACTAGGGAAGTGTGGGTTGCTGTCAGCACATGGCAGTAGCAGCTGTCCGAGGTCCAATGTACAGTATGACAACACAGCCAGCATGTAACCTGTGGTGTACAGTGTAATCTCTGTTGCGTGTTACAATGTGTCTAGCGGTCACAAACATGGGTATCCGAACATGGAGCACCTACGATGCATTGTGTTCGGCAAATATACAGTATGTGTGCAAAACATTGTGTGATGTGGGATCCCCTCACCTGTGTGTGTTGCAGTCCAGGTATGTGCCTGGGAGGTATGATCCGTGTACAATCTGGACTTGCAGGTGTGCTGTGCAGAGCATGGATGCAGGTCCCAGGCACCGCAGATAAATGTGAGGCGTGCACTAGTGTGCGTGCCTTGCTTGTGTGCAGCACAGTGGAAGGTGCAAGCATTGTCCCACATTACCGCATGCCGTGCCTGCCTGTTACAGCCCTGCTGGAGACAGACATGTGACACCACCGCAGAGGCAGCATAACATGTGAAGATGTACATGTGGGCTCCACAACCTAGGCAGATGTCCGCACGTCATGTGTGCCACAGTAGTGTGGTCGACCACGAATGTCATACTGGTCAGATACCACATGCCTGTATAAGTACAGTATGAGCATAGTCAACAGTCGCAGTGACAGAGTGGGCCAATGTACAGTATCTCTGTGTTCAGACCACTGCCTACTGTACACTTGGCTAGACACACACCCGGAGGGTGAATATACCTTTGAGCCATCACATGTCCCAGTCCACGTAGCCTGTACAATGCCATCACAGGGTGGTCACAATAACGTGTGGTAAGACAGACATGTTGTACCAGGTGATGTGTCATGTGTGCATATGTTGAGTTGCACAGCCGTTCACACGTCCGCAACATATCAGTGCATGATGTATAGTGTAACATGATGTGTGGAACTGCACTGTGATCCACAACAGGGTCATCTGAGACAGGTGTGTTGTGAATGGTGGAACCCATGGTCACACGGGATATACACTGGTGCTGTTGGCTGCCATGCTGGGGGCCACCAGTGGTGCCTGCAGTGGTTATACAGACATACTGCACACATTGTTCTGGCAGGAATGTCCATTGTTGTGGATGATGTGTTGCTACGTGAAGGTAGGTGTGTGTTGTGAATGTTACACATCCAGATGTGACCATCAGGTGCAGTCATGGTCATCGACAGCATCACACACATCCATAGCGGTCAGAACCCTGTCCCCAGAATGGGTG